>NC_143397.1:117079295-117236243 GCF_052110815.1 Crocodylus siamensis | reverse complement strand
GTATAGAAGCAGAGATGCTTACTGTGCAGCTAATTAGTCCACTGCACAGTAAACATCTCCTGTAGACATGCCCACCCAAGGCAAGGACTGAATCAGAAGCACTCATTTAATAGGCGATTCTGTTTAGGTACAGACACACCTCCAGACCCTTCTGGCTCATTATACCTTCCAGACCCAGAAAACTCAAACCTGAAGAAAGTAATTTCTTTGCCTCTAGCTGCTCTGGATAGGTTTTGACTACTGGAGTTTAGGAACTAACATCAGACAAAGACAAGATGGAAAGGATTACATACACAGTTGGTAGAAGAAGAGATCCATTAGCCAAAGTTCATAATCTAAATATGTCAGTCAATATTTTCCCTAGCTGTTTCACACCAGATCTTATTATGCCTATAAACTGTCCAAGTCTGATCTTATTTTCCCCTCCTTGAGTCTCTGAAAAAGAATATCCAGGCATTTACTTTTGTAATGTACCTTCTATATTACCCTTGAGATGTTGTCACAAAAGCAGTGAAGATGACTCACCCACTTTCTGCATCAAAACCTTTTCAGGCACTCAGGCTGGATAGAATAAAGCCACAATTAAATATGGGAGTGCCACCTCTACCTAGTAGGTAGAATAGGATCCTTCCTATTTAATAACCTTTTTGACTATCCTCATAAAAAATACAAAAAGGCACCTCCTGTGCACATTATGAACCCACTATGGATCAAAGATAAACTCATTTGACAGGAAACACCTTAACCCTAGTGCTCTAAGCATCAGTGTGCACTTGCCAGCAATATTACTTTCTCAGTGATTGCTTTCAAAATAAAACTGAGTTAAGTTATAACTAACAGAAGAAAACAGTGCAGTTTAAAACTGCTGCATAAAAAGTGTTGTTTAATTAAACATAAACCATGTCATTAGGTAATATAAGTTTTAAGCTTCTATTTTTTTTTTTTTTTAATAAAGTGCAGTAGCTCAATAAGAGAAAAGCATAGTGTCAGAAGACAACCCCCTTGGAAGGATAATTCTGCATTTGATGAATATACATGTGTAAGCAGGTCACTCACCCAGCTTCCTCATCTAGGCTGTCAGCTCCAAGTTTAGGCTCTACAAACTATTTTTATTCCTTTCAAAGAGGCTTCCCAATCACAATAAACAAATCAGCACAAGTCAAGGTGCACAAGCAAATAGCCTGAAACCCTAGTGCCTTCCTTCAGGCTGTAGACAAGGAAGAAAAGTCTCTCTAGCTCTGAGCTCCTACCCAGCAGTATAACCTATCCTCTCTATTCCCTCTTGCTCTATGTTCCTGGAGCTCTCATTTACAAGTCATCAGTTGCAGCTGGATCCTAGCCTTCTAGCCAGGCAGGCTGTTATCTGCTAAGCAACTACAGCTGGGTTTCAGTGTAACTTGTTCAATATGCTGGGAATCTGTTCCTACATTAAAATCAAATGCATGCGCAACTGATGGATTTTAATTCGTTTTCACTATTTGCTCCCATCATTTGCAAATGGTGCTGCACACCAGAGGTTGGTGAATTTACAGGATCTTGGCTTGCTAGCTGTTTGTTTATAATTGCCCATGGTGGGTATGAGAAGTCAATCTCTTCCTAGACTCAATTTGTTAAAAGATTGTTGGATGTGTGTGAAGACTGCAATTAGAAGGGATTCCAAGATAAACACCATTTCAATCTGTGAGACACCTGCTAATGGTCTAGCAGCAAAGACAGTGCAGCAAAATCAAGAGATGCATGGATCTAACCTGGATTCATCCTCCTTTAGATCAAAGAGAAGCCAAAAATAATAGACTACTTTAATGTATACAGTCAGACACTCCCCCATTAGTAGTGTTTGCAGGTAGATTACATTGGTTTAGATTCCTTATACCAGGCTTGGTCTACATTTAAAAAGTGACACTGGCATAGCAGTATATATATATATAGCAGTAAAGTTATACTGGCATAGTTGGGGGGCTGGGGGCAAGAGGAATCACACTTTCTAATCCAAACAGCCATGCCAGTAGAAACCTGTGTGGAGATGCAGTTAGAATAGCTTATTTTACTTGAGTAAGTCATTCAATACAGCAAGAACCGTTTTGCCACTATGAGCTGTATCTCCAACAGAACTGGTTTAGTTCTAAATTAGTTAAAAAAAGCTTCCCAATGGGAATGGCGGTGTTTTACCCTTGCTTTATAAGGCAGTAAATTACTACAGAAGGTGTAGTGTAGAACAGTGCCAGCAAGCCAATCTAAGGGTGTCTAAAATGAGATGGTAATCACAGGCCTGTGAATAAATTGCATGTGGACAGACCCCAAAGGTCCTGTAGACCATCCCTGATTTCAGTAAGCCTCTACATGGATGAAGAGTTTTCCCCTTTGAAATAAAAGTGGTGAGCTTGGGACTGTAATTAATAGAACATTAACATCGAGCTACCCAGGCGGAGGTGGGCATAGGTGCCAACTATGTAGGGCCCACCCCCAGGAAGAGAGTAGGGTGATCACCCATCCCTAATGGGCAGGACAGTCGTGAAATGGGAACATTAAGTCTCGGTCCCAGGCTGCATGACTCCAGGACAGCATTTGTCCTAGATGCCCAATGTCGTGAAGAGATCCAGATTTTCTGTTCACCACAGACAAACATGGGAAATTGTGGGTTTCCCCTTGCAGGCTCACAGAGTTCCAGCCTGGAATGGGGCTGCAGGGAAGAGGACACGGGGGGGCACCATGTGCATATGCACACATGCACATGGCCAGGAATAGAGCACCAGGCAGTGGTGGAGAACAGCTTCCCCAGCTGCCTGGAGGTAAGTCCGGTGGGGGGCGCAGATCAAGGCCCCCACACTGAAGAAGGAAGAGGGGCAGGGACTGAGCCTGGGTGCATTGCTCAGCCAGGTGGTGCATGGTGCCTGGGCAAGGAGTGAGACAGAGCCACAGGCGGCTCGTCCAGGGGGCGGAGGGGGTGGGGGGGTTTTCCCTGCCAATGCACACACTCCTGGGGATGGGGGTGGGGAGGCACATGCCCCCAGATTTGTTTGTGAAGTGGGGGTGGATGCAGGCTGCCCGCCCCCTAAGAGCCCTGTGCAACCCGTGCTGCCATGAGAAGGTGCCCCCTGCCTGGCTGGAAGCAGTGGGGGTGATGGTACAGTGATGGTGGTGTGGCCAGCACTGGGCTCCTGGGGGGAGGGCAGCAGGGTGGGGAGCCCCATGCCTGCAGTGGGGAGCCCACATCCGCCTCCACCATACCACAGGCTCTGCTTAGCTCATCTTGGCTCTGCTTTGGCTGTGCTGCCAGCAGGTGAGGGAGAGGGCAATTACCTCCCCCAGAAAAATAAAAGTCATTATCTGTGGGGGTGGGAATTACGTCTTTGAATTAACTCTGAAGGGGGTCCGATACAGTATTGCAGTTGCTGGTTACAGTATTAGGACAGTAGTATCATGAATTAATCTTTCCTGAGTAAGGGGCAACAAATAATTGCGCTGTTTAAGGACCAAAACAGGGACAGACTCAAAGAACATCAGATCCCTGAAGCCTGCTCTCTGCCTCACCTCACCCTATTTAACCTGGTCTGTAGGTATCCCACATAAGGCACTAAAGGGCACATAGAGAAAATTACAATCCCTCCTATTACTGACTCATAGATATCAACATTAAAATACTAGAATTAGTTGTAACATTTGAAATAAGAAAACATTTACTATAAGCTTTATAAAATCATATATCTATTTAAGCATTTTCTTAATAACATGGCCTCTATATACTTAAAAGTGATGTAAATTCGAAATAGTGCAATTTAATAACAAAGGTTAGTGCAGGACTCATATTAAATAACAAACCAGACATTGTAAATTATATTATGTTGTTTTTCAATACATAGTTAGCTCACCACTCCACTTTGGAAGAGATCTAAGATACCATTTTCAAAGGCACTGAAGTTGACTCAGGGCACATCTAGAGTACAGACAGAAATGACATTTGTTGCACAGTCAAATCCTTGAAATTCCTCAAAGCCATGTACAATAAGAAGAGCACGGCTCTAGAGCCCTCTGATTGTGTGACAAATTAATCCTCATTGTATGAGTGTTCAAATGAAGCTGCTCCTAAGTGGATCGACATAATTAATTTCTGTCCGTTCTGGCTGCAGCTGCTGTCTCTGGATGGGAGCAGGAGAAAGTAGAGGAGGGTGGTTGGAGGGGGGGAGGATGGGAACCCCTCCCCTTGGGTTTGAGACAACCCCAGATGGGACCTTCCTCCCCTGCCTTCTCTCCTCTCCCATCCAGAGACAGCAACAGAGCTGCAGGGAAGGGGCAGAGCCAGGAAAAGACAGTTTCTCTTTCTAGATCAGGTCCAAATTAGAGCCAGTCTTCCACCCTCCTGATCCAACAGCTAATGTTTGTTGGATTGGAGGGATCCGTCTAACTCATGGCAATTTCTGTGAATTGCCATGAGTTAGATCCAAGAGCTGCGCTTCTGTCTGCACCCTTACATGAGACATTTACTGCAGATCTGCCTAATTAGCTCTGCAGTAAAATCTCAGCATCCACACATGCAGCCCTATTAGGCCACAGTAAACTAATTAACTGCACCATAGGTTAGTACTTGTAAATACAAGTTCCATCCTATGGTGGTGTTCTTTACTGCGCAGCAATGCATGTATGGATGATGACAGGGCTGGTTGGGGCACAAGGGTGCTTCAGTGCAGGGGCTGCCTGCTGGCTAGTCCTGCACTAGAGCACCCTCATGCTTCAGCCAGCCCCTCTGCAGGACCTTGAGCAGGGTCAGAGCAGCCTGGTCTGGCAGGTTGTCCACCTGGGCTGCTCCAACCCAGCTAAGAGTGCTGTGGTCCCAGGTGCACATGTAAATGTGGTGCCCAGAAGCAATAAACTTTGGCATGAGGTGCACTGGAGTTTATTGCATATCATTAATTTCATATGTAGACATGCCCTCAGGGGTCTGAGGCTACTATGTAACAAGCTCTTTCTAAAATAAGCCTTAGGTGCTTTTGAAAATGTTATCATTAGTCTCTTTAAAGCTAGCATGGGACCTGGTTGTGAAGTCAGATAATAGTAAGCTCAATAATGTTCTGCTATTAGCTAAAGAAATATCTTTAAATTAAAATAACATTTCTATCTGAAACTATTTTTACAACTGTTATGAGTACCCAACAAAAAAAATAGAAAATATTTTTCTTTTTTAGTTTATGGACTTAACAGAGTTTTGTGTGTCAGTCTCTCCCATGTATTATTGGATAATTTCAATTAGCAACACAGATGAATATTTTTAAAAATAGGAAAGTAAGGTGGGTAAAGCAAACATTGAGGGAAACTAAAGAAGTAGCATTGTGTTTGAAATAATTTGTTACTTTTTTTGATTTTAAGGAGTTGATCCCTTTAGATACAAGCAAGCGCTTCTCAAATAAAAGTATCTGATCAGCTTACTTGGGGCAAAGGTCCAAGTAACACTTTTAAGTGGAGTAACTAAAAACAAGTATGCAAGATTTGCAAGCTAAAATCTCAGTCCCATTTAAACTAATAGGAGTTTTATCACTGATTTGCAAAAAGTCAATAGTTCTTCCAATCAATCTATGTAATATGCAGCAAAAGTACAGTGACCATATGCCCCATTTGTACAGAGACATTCCTGTTTTAAACACCTGTCCCAGGCATCCTGTTGGTTTCTTCAGATGAATGCTTTAGATCCATTTTCAGAAGCTTCCCCTGAGAGGAGCAGGAGAGGTTTCTGCAAACCAGACGAAAGCGTTCATTTAAAGCAGGTTGGTCAAAGATACAGCCCACAAGCTGGACTTGGCCCACGAAGCCACATCTTCTGGCACCTGGTGCTGGCTTTGCATACAGGACCACTCTGGGACCCATGCTACACATGGTACCTCTGTGAGGCCAGTCTGGGACCTCTCCCACATGCCAAGTCCACTGCCTGCTCTAGCTGGTCTGGGGCTATGTTGCAAGCAGCAGCTGCTGCAGCCAGTCCAGGACATTTGACTCACTCAGGGAACTGATGGGCAGGATCCCCTGGGAGGTCAGGCTGAAGGGGAAAGGAGTCCAGGACAGCTTGTTGTATTTTAAAGCAACCTTACTGAGAGTGTAGGGACAAAACATCCCAATGTGCAGGAAGAAAAGCAAGTATGGTAGAAAAAAACCAGCTTGGCTTAGCAGGGAAGTCTTCAGTGAGCTAAAACATAAGAAGGAAGCTTAAAAGGAGTGGAAACTTGGTTAAATGACTAAGGAGGAATATAAGAGCATTGCTTGGGCATGCAAGGATGAAGTCAAGAAGGCCAAAGTGCAAGTGGATTTGCAGCTAGCAAGGGATATGAAGGGTAACAAGGTTTAAAAATAGGTCAGCAACAAGAGAAAGGTCAGGGAAAGTGTGGGTTCCATACTGAATGGGGTAGGGAACTTAGTGACAGATGATGTGGAAAAGGCTAAAGTACGCAATATCTTTTTCACCTTAGACTTCACAGGCAAGGTCAGCTTCCTGACTATGGCGCCTGGCAGGATGGTTTGGGGAGGAGATGGGCAGCCAACAGTGGCAAAAAAACAGGTTAAGGCCTATTTAAATAAGCTGAACATGTACAAGTCAATGGGCTGAAAGCAATGCCCCCAAGGGTGCTGAGGGAGTTGCCTGATGTGATTGCAGGGCCAATGGCCTTCATTTTTGAAAACTTGTGGCAGTTGAGAGGTCTCAGACACTTGGAAAAGGGAAAATATAGTGCCTGTCTTTATAAAAGGGAAGAAGGAGGATCTGAGGAACTACAGACCAGTCAGCCCCACCTCAGTCCCTGGAAAAATCATGGAGCAGATCCTCAAGGAATCCATTTCTAAGCACTTGAAAGAGAAGAAGATATTTAGGAACAGTCGGCATGGATTCTCCAAGGGCAAGCCATACCTGACCAACCTGATTGCCTTCTATGATGAGATGACTCGCTCTATGGATGCGAGGAGAGCAGTGGATGTGATATACCTTGACTTTAGCAAGGCTTTTGATATGGTCTCACACAACATTATTGCAAACAAGCTAAGGAAGTATGGGTTGGATGAATGGGCTCTAAGGTGGACAGAAAACTCGCTGAATTGTTGGACTCAAAGGGTAGTAATCAAAGGCTCGATGTCTAGTTGGCAGGCAGCATCAAGTGGAGTGCCCCAGAGGTCAGCCCTGGGGCCAGTTTTGTTCAATATCTTCATCCACTCACCACCCCTTCCAGCTCAAGCTGGGCAAACCCCAGCTCAGAGCTCCCTTCCTTCCCTTCTCCCTGCCCCCAACCTGCAGATATCATTGAGGGGGTGGGGGTGGGGCGAGGCTAGGGGAGAGAGGCTGCAGACAAGCAGCTCTTCCGGGATGGACTCTGAAGCAGAGCTCAATTCTCTGCCCCCCGACCCAATAGGAAATATTTATTGGGTCGGGGGGGCAGGGTCTAAATCATGGTGCTTTCTATGAAGTGCCATGAGTTAGAGCAGGGAGCTGCACTTCTGTCAATGTCCATGATCACCTTTTTTTAATAGTAGCTTTTGTCTACCTGAAGTTTAGTTGAAAAGAGGATGGAGCCAGACTGTTCTCAGTGGTGGCAGATGACAGAACAAGGAGAAATGATCTCAAGTTTCAGCAAGGGAAATTTAGGTTAGACATTAGGAAAAACATTCTTACTGGGAGGATAGTAAAACACTAGAACAGGTTACCCAGAGAGGTTGTGGAATCTCCATCCTTGGAGGTTTTTAAGACCCAGCTAAAAAAAAACTTTGGTTGGGATGATCTAGTTGGAGATGGTCCTGCTTTGAGAAGGGGGTTGGACTAGATGACCTCCTGAGGTCCCTTCCAACCCTAATTCTCTATGATTCTCTGTTTCTATGACTTGTGCTGCACGTGGCACCTGCCCTAGACCAGCTGGAGTGGGTGCTGCATGTGGCTCATATCTTGGACTGGCCAGAGCAGACACTGCATCAGGGGAGAGGGGGATCTTTGGGCCCAATCCAGCCCATGGCATTGGCTCCATGCCATTCATTCAGCCTGTGCACCAGTTTTGTGCCACCTACCTGGTCCACAGGCCAGGTGAGTTTGAAACCCCTTATTTAAAAAACCTCTATGATGCTCAGGACAGGTGTCTCACAATCCTCATTGCCACCCAGCTCACTACTGCATTCCACTCTGCAACCCCTTTTCCCCCACATCTCCCCAGCTCACACACTTGCTCTGTTAAAACCAGAGCTTGGATACAGGTTGCTGGAGAGTAGGGGGGAGGGGAGCCTGTCCTATTTTGAGATTCAAGATACATAGTGACCTAAACAAAGGAAAAGGTAGAACTTATAAACAATTGCAGAGATATAGAAATGAGAGAAAATGTAAGACAGATTGACAGAAACACTGGCATTAGGGCTGATAATTACTTTGCAATGTCTAGTTTTACTTCATTTCATTTCCAAGAGTCCTTAAAAGGATTATACTAATTTTAAAGCTTTTCCTTCTGGTTTTTAATTTTAGTGACTCACATAATCCAATAGGAAGAGAAACTAGAACTTCTTCTTGCTTTTTGTGTTGTAAATATTCCATGTACTATACAATCTACTGTAAGAATGTACATTCTGTTGGTTTATGAGACACAGGACCTAGTGAAGTATTTTCAGGGAGGATCACCTGTACTCCATCCTGGCCATTATCAGACAAGGATGGAGAATCCAAGGGCTCACGCTTGATAGTTTGAACCAAGCAGGGATTTTTAAGATGACACTGCATTTTAAAAATCTGGTTGTTCTGTCCTTCTTCTCTTGTACTAGGGCTATAGAACTGTGTGTAGCATCCTGTATATGGCATGTCGTGCATGCTTTCCAAACATGCAGAGTTCGGGAGGCAAAATGACATCACCTCTTTGTTACAAAACCCTTTACAAGGCCTGTTTATGTTGAGATTGTTGGTATGATTTGTTACAATGCATTGCCAACTATGCGATGTGCCAACATAGTGCTTTGGTTTTTGACAAAGAGAAAGCTGCTCACTGAGATCTAGTTCTGTTTTAAGGTGCACCTTGTTAGGGTAACTAATCAGCTGTTTTCTTGCTGTGCCTTTCTCATCCATCCAGACTTGATTTTGTGATGCTGTGCAGTTGCCAGCTACACTTTCAGAATCAGAATCATATTCAGTCTTAATAGATATCTCTGGAGAAAATGTTGTATCAAACAGAGTTTCTGGGGATATTAATGGCCGCTGCAATTTCATACGCTCTGTATTGCAGTTCTCTGTTTTTAGCTGCTGTAAGCCTGAATAAGGCTGGCAATTTTCTGTGCTACCCCAGTGAGAAGGACAGCTTGTTGCTAAATTTAAAAAGCTTTGGTCTCTGCTATAGAATGGTCTGACTATTCTGTTTGGACATGAATTGCACTGATTTATGGAACAAGAACTTGATGAATTCCTTAAAGTCCAAACGCTGTTTGTGTTATAGTTGTTTTGGACACCTGAAAGTGACATATTAGCATTCAGAGGGTCCTCTTGCAGAAAACCCTTGTCATTTGTACTAGGCTCAAACTTCACTTTTATGTTATCCTGTTCATTTTTTAGTGTTGTCCAATTGATATGCTTCATCTGTCCCAAAGCTTCAATGGCACAATTATAGGTAAGAGCTTCCCGGTTTCCTTTCAAACAGGTGACGTTCAGGTACTCATCTTCTTCTCTGTCAATAACAGCACAAAAAGTCAGTCGGCTAGCTAAGCGCTTCTGAAATAATATCTAATACATACAAAATACATGATAGGATGGGTATGGGATAAAAGTTTCATTGAAATGTGTTAGAAGTAAGTTGCATGATTCATAACAAACTATTAAGCTTGTTATTAGTACATATTCCATATATATCCTATACACACAGAATGAGTGCCAGGCCATCTGTATGTGGTGCTATTTCATTGAAAGTACTGCATGCTTGCTTTCTTCTATTCCATTTTTGTACACATTTAATCATTACCTTAAAATAATTTTACCAGTAAATATTATAGTGACTAGCTTGTACATTTATTTATCTGTATTAAAACACTACTACATATTACTTTGGGCTATAGTGAGTTAATTTGCTCAGTACTTGTTAATGTCTATTTAAGAGTATGGCCTCAACATGCAAGTATAAGGATCCCCAGTAGAGGGAGTTCGCACTGTTAAGATAAACAAAATGTCACTACAACAAACATCAATTAAAGAAAAGAAAAATATATAATTAGTTTTGGCCTAAAAGCATTAATGTGGTGTACCCCCCTAATGAATATTATTATAGTTAGTAATTCTTTGAATGGAATTGACCCAAGGTGTGTTTCTTAGAGAAGTAAATTCTCAGGAGAAAGGGCAAACTGAGAAACAATATCAGCAGCTTTGATTTCAGTACCAAGAAAGATTACTTGATGGGAAAACAGAATCCACTGAAAATTGGGAAAAATATCTAACAATCCAACATAAGCAGGAAAGCAGAAAATAGGGCCATTCAGAAACACAGCATTATAAAAAACATTTTAAAGTGCCTGTATATAAGTAGGGATCATCAGGAAAAAGAAACCATTTTATGTCAAGAAAACTTAACTTTCTTGCACGCTCCTGCACACTAGCAAGGAAAGGTATGGTATAAGAGAGTTTTACCCAAGGTTCACCTTACTGTCTGTCTTTAGTCTAAAATTCCATGTCAAAAACATTTGCAAATTTATTCTGAATTCAGCAGATCTTTCTGGCCAAGAAAGAGCATTGCAAAAAGTCAGTCCATTTTGTTTAGATATTTTCAGAACTTAACTTTTCAGTTCCCATTTTGAAATACATCTTTGTTTTGAAATTTACCTAAATTCAAGTTAATTTAATTTTATGTAGAACAAAATCTTAAATTTAACCTGAATTTTTTTTTTAAGGAGAGAAGGATTGTTTTGGCAGGAAAAGCAAAACATTTTCAGTTTGGGTGTGAACCCAAAGCAAAAAATTCCCATCCTATTTTGGTTTGGGCAACCATAGGACATGACTACACAAGACACTGTACTGCATAGCAGACTAATGTACTGCACAGTAAAGCATCACAGTCTACATGTGGACAGCATCTACTGCGCAGTGAATTCATCTACTGTGCAGCTGGCTACTACTTGTAGATACAGATAGTAGGTTAATCATGCAGTAGCTACTGTGCAGTTGCACATGTGTAGACAGCTGACCAGGAGCAAACTGCTCAGAGCAGCTTGCCCAGGCAGCAGGGGACAGAGGAACTGTCCCCTCCCTGGGGCAGCTGCCTCCCAGCCCTGATTAGCAGATCAGGGGGCAGGACTGGGAAACTGTCCCTTCCCTCAGCAGCTGTTTCCCAGTCCTGTGCCCTGATTGGCGTAAAACTTTATACAATCCTGCCAACCATAAAATGGTGTATTGTCTTTCAGAAACTTACTTTAGTGTTTGTTGTGAACCAATGACATATTCTGAACAGCCACTTCTGTAGAGAACTTGAGTACTGGCTTGTACCCAGACCCACTGATCTTCGTTTGTTTGTACTTTGACAAGGGCAATACCACTTTCTCCATTATTATTTGCTATATAAATTAAGAGAAAATATATTATATGAAAAATATAATATTAGTTTAATCTAACACAGCCAATTATTAGATACTCACAATGTGTACTTAATATGTTGAAATCAACCAGTTGTATAGAAACATGCAAGTAGAAATTGTCATGGACAATGGCACTAATTAGGTAAATTTACAGGCAAGAATACAAAATGGAAAAACACTCAGATGCTCAATTTGTAAGACCTTAAACTGCAGTCAGAAAAATGTATCAGCATTGTCATTTCAGCACTGTACAGATTCTACCTATCAGTAACAATGACAGACTAAAGGGGCATATCTACATGTGCACTTTAATGTACATTAGCTTATTTTAATGTGCATTAAAGCATCACCAAAAAAACCAGCACTATTTAGTCAAGGCACATTAAAGTAGGCCAATGGGCAGAGAAGCTAGAAGGAAGCACATTATTATTTGGAGAAGTCTTAAACAATGTGTGACTTCAAGGTGGAATGCTTCTTCAACAAATAGAGTACTAGAGTTATCTCCAAGGAAGATGGAGAAGAAATCATTCTTGGAATTAAACCACTAGCATAATTCTATGAAGTAGGTCGTATAATCTATATTTTAAGCCAAACAGTCGCCAATTTATAAGGGACAGCTGCAGCATATATTAGATTCTCACAGTATTGTCAAATCCCAGTATTAAAAAAATACAAAATCAGGCCACAAAGAAATCTTGATATTTTAAAATACTATATTTTCTACAGCATAATACATCTTTTACATGAAAAGGAAATCTAAGATTAAAGTGTGCCTTAATTAAGGTGTGCCTTAGCTAATACATTTATGCATGAAAAAATCATTGAAATCTTTATAATACAAGCTGACTGGTATTCAGTCAAATGTATGTTATGTATGTATGTTTTTTCCATTATTTTATCTTTGTTGGGGGAAGTGAGGGAAGGCGTCTTTAGCAAATACTGCAATAATTTCTGAGAGGATTTGAACCTGCATCTCTGACTTCTCAGTACAGTACTCTAACCTCTGCCCTTTGCATTTAATATGATCTCTAGAAAAAGTGGATGGAGAGCCACGTAAGGGAAAGCTTCTGCTTCACTGGGAGACAGGGACTCAGGTGATAAACCAAGGCACAGAGGTGTGTGCCCCCCAGAATTTCTGTGCTGACAATGGGGTATAGATCTGCAGCCCCGCCACAGCCAGGGCCTGGCAGCAGTGGGGGTGGCGATGGCATGATTTCTATGCTGACAGCATGGCACAGGGCTGCAGGATGGCTAGAAAAGCACGGCCAGTGCCCGGCAGCACCAGGGGCGGTGGTGGCAGCATAGAGTTGTGCTCCCCCACTGTTAACACTTAAGCATCAGGTGTGTCAGGGCCTTTTCCCTGTTATGTCAGAAGCTACACACTCTTTGGTTTGCTTTCCTCTCCTTGGCCCCACATACCGCCCTCCTGTGGCCACTAAGGGGCCAGCTTCTGAAGAAGAGCGCCTGTATAATGGCTGACCTGTGCCATGGTGGTCAGAGTGCTGTGCTAGCAGGACAGAGATGCACAGATTCAACCCCCTCTGTGAGAGCGAGGTTTAGAAGCCAGGTCTTCTAGTTTCCTGGGTGGGAAACCTAGCCATTTAGACTGGGGAATGGGGGGAAGCGGAAGAAGAGGACCACCTACCCTTTGACCCAGTGGCTGACTCCTATTATTCACTGTTTTTTTTTATCAACTACATTTTTGGGTGTTTAAAGGTCCCTGTGTGTCCAGAAGGGGCATGCATATGTATGTAGGCAAAGTGCAGCCTACTGCCATATCCAGTTTGTGCGTGTAGAAGATTATGTATGCACACAAGCTATGTGGTCATGAATAGTGTTCCTACCTGAAATGGCATTTCTGGCACTCAGGAAGGGAATGGAATATCACCCTTGGTTCTACAACAGGCACCATATATATTAAGGGTTTGAGAAGACTGCTGGGATATTACTGTGTCTTACAGGTGAAACAGTGGGTAGGGAAAAGGCAAAAAGATTTTCATATAAGGTGTAGGTAAGGCAGAATTATGAAATAGCCAACCTTTGGTCTGGTTTTCAGCACTTTGCAACACATTAGTGAAAGCTGGACCTTCATGGTAACTGATTCTTCCATTTGACTCTGTTTCACACAGACCTGAACTAGCTTTTGAGCTGCAGAGGAAAGATAATATGAATGTCAGTAAAATTAAGGGTAGACTCATGAACTGGAAGATATGACTACTAAACAATTCCTAAGAAGTATAATTTGAATGTATAGCAATTAATGTTAAATATTTGCCTGTGAATTTTCAGATCAGTGTAGGACTAGAATATGATACACATTGGACACACCTACATGTGCATTTAAATGTGCAGTAGCCTATTCTACTGTGCTTTAAAGTGGCTTGTAAAAATTGTGCTAATGCAGTAATGCACAGTGGAATAGACTATTGAACATTAAATGTCACCTAAAAAGTGTGTGCTTGCTCTACTGTGCATCAGCACAGCCTAATGTGCATTTATTTAGTACCTCATAATGGAGGTACTACATTTAATGTGCATTAGGAAAAGTGCCTTAATGCATGTGTAGATGCCCCCATTATGAAGGAAAGAAAAAGGAGCACTTATCTGTTTCCTGGATAAAAACATTAAGGATGGATTGAAACACACTAATATTATTTACATTCTGTTCCATTCCATTTATGTTCTTGCATCATACCTACCACCAGTATATTAGGTTAGCATTAAAAATAATGGAAAGCAAACTAACTTCAACATGTAATAAGCACCATTTTGATTTATAAACAATCCCAGGATTTATTTCTAAATGCATTTTAAGGTGCATATAATGGACTAAATACAGAATACTAGACTCTAAACTTCTATTTTACTAGCAGAAAGGATAGGGTATGGGTAGTGGGTGAGTAAGCTGCCAGCAGTGTGCTTCAAACTTGAATTGGAGGGACCTCCTGGACTAAGAATAGCCCAGTCTCCATATCCAGTTAATCTTTGGCCCTTTTACTGTACATGCCAATGAAGTTTGTGTCCTAACGACCTCTTCTCATAGAATCATAGAAAATTAGAGTTGCAAGGGGCCTCAGGAGGTCATCTAGTCCAACCCCGTGCTCAAGGCAGGACCATCTCCAACTAGATCATCCAAGCCAAAGCATTGTCTAGCTGGGTCTTAAAAACCTCCAAGGATGGAGATTCCACCACCTCTCTGGGTAACCTGTTCGGGTGTTTTACTACCCTCCTAGTAAGAAAATTCTTCCTAATATCTAATCTAAACTTCCCTTGCTGAAACTTGAGACCATTGCTTCTTGTTCTGTCATCTGCCACCACTGAGGATACTTTCGCTTCATCCTCTTGTGAAGTCCCCTTCAGTTACTTGAAGGCTACTATTAAATCCATTCTCTGTCCCCTCTTCTCTAGACTAAATAAGCACAGTTCCCTCAGCCTCTCCTCATAAGTCATGTGCTCCAGCCCCCTCACCGTTTTTGCTGCTCTCCACTGGACCCTCTCCAGTTGGTCCACATGCTTTCTGTAGTGGGGAGAGCCAAAACTGAACACAATACTCCAATGTGGCCTCACCAGTGCTGAATAGAGGGGAATAATCATGTCCCTTGACCTACTGATAACACTCCTACCAATGCAGCCCAGTATGCTGTTAGGAACAAGGGTGCACTGTTGGCTTATGGTCAGCTAAATTGTCTCTACTGTAACCCCCAGGTCCTTTTCTGCAGAGCTGCTGTCCAGCCAATCAGCCCCCAGCGTGCATGGGATTTCTCTTCCCTGAGTGCAGGACTTTGTATCTGTCCTTGTTGAACCTCATGAGATGTCTTTTGGCCCAATCCTTCAATTTGTCTAAGTCACTCTGAATCCTAGCCCTACCCTCCAAAATATCTACGACTCCCCCCAGCTTGGTGTCATCTGCAGACTTGCTGAAGGTGCACTCTGTGCCATCTTCCAGATCACTGATGAAGACATAGAACAAAACCATCCACAGGACCGACCCTTGGGGCACTCCACCTGATACCAGCTGCCAACTAGACATTGAGCCGTTGATTACTACCCTCTGAGCCCAATGCTCCAGCCAGTTTTCTATCTACCTTACAATCCATTCATCCAGCCTGTACTTCCTTAGCTTGCTTGCGAGAATGTTGTGGGAGACCATATCAAAAGCCTTGCTAAAATCAAGGCATCCACTGGTCTCCCCGCATCCACAGAGCCAGTTACCTCATCATAGAAGGCAATCAGGTTGGTCAGAAATGGTCCTTGCCCTTTCTTAAATATGGATACTATATTTGCCCTTATCTGGGACCTCTCCTGATCACCATGAGTTTTCAAAGATGATGGCCAGTGGCTCTGGATCTCATTAGCCAACACCCTGAGCACCCTTGGGGGCATCCTGTCCAGCCCTATGGACTTGTATATGTCCAGCTTTTCTAAATAGTCCCTAACCTGTTCTTTCACCACTGTTAGCTGCTCACCTCCTCCCCAAACTGCGCTGCCTTGTGTAGTAATCAGTCTGTGAAGACTGAAGTGAAGAAGGCATTAAGTACTTCAGCCTTTTTGCATTCTCCGATACAAGGTTGCCTCCCCCATTCAGTAAGGGACCCACACTTTCCCTGATCCTCCTCCTACTACTGACATACTTATAGACACCCTTTTTATTACCCTTCATGCCCCTTGCTAGCTGCAACTCCAGTTGCGCTTTGGCCTTCCTGACTTCATCCCTATATGCTCAAGCAATGTTCTTATACTCCTCCCTATTTATATGTCCATATTTTCACTTCTTACAAGCTTTCTTTTTGTGACATAATTTACTGAAGAGTTCCCTGCTAAGCCAAGCTGGTCTTCTGCTATACCTGCTACCCTTCCTGAGCATTGGGATGGTTTGTTCCTGCATTCTCAGTAAGGCTTCTTTAAAGTATAGCCAGGAAATGATCTGAGATTACTAAGTCATTTCAGATTTGCCACTAAAAAGCTAGTGATTGTTCATGTCTTTTGATCATCTGTATTGAGCTGTATTGAGACTGATGAGACTGATCAGAGATTCCATATTACATTATAAAGTTCAGCTCCTTAAGCAATTCTACCTTCTTGTCAAAATAACATGAAATGGTTAACTTGCTACAAAACATATCACATACATACACAGTCCAAACACACAAAATGCCAAGTTAGTATTTTGGAAGTAAGTTGCATACACTCACACCAGTGCCTTGCTCCAAAAGCAGTCCCTTTGGCACCATGGAAAATGCCCATGGTAGCAGGTAGGGGTGACTGCAGTCCTGGCCTTAAAACATTAAATATAAGTTTTCATCACTAAAAGATTACAACAATAAGTTAAGGAGGAATGAGCACTGAATGCCTTTGTCCCAGCTCAACCATCCCAATGATGGACCACTGTGACTCAGTAAAAACTAACTGGTCTACACCATGTCAGTGCATTCCAGGAAGCACAAGCTTGAACATGCACCATATATACCAGTACACTGACATGTTACAGAGCTGGAACATGATCCAAAAGGCTGTTTCAGACTTGTCTAGTCTCTGTTTTTAAGCATGCAGTGTCCTATAGTTCTGAGAGCAGGCACTGGGAATGAGTCTGGAGGAGCTTCAGGGATGAATCTGTTTATCTGAAGGACATCTGGGGCATGGTCAGCAGACTTGGATAGGAGGAGTATGCTTAGGCCATCCTCCCCCAGGACCCATCACTGATGAGTAGAGCATGTATTTCGTTTGCATAGTCAAACACACTCACAGGATTAGTGCCCAAAAGCCACCCCTTCTGTGTTTCCTACCAGGGTTTGTCTACAGGGCTTGCTCTTTAAACTGTAGCTGTAATACAATTTGTTGCAATTCAGAAACCACCAACTGACTGTTCATGCTTCTAGTTTCTACTTTGGTATCTAATTACACTAACTAGTATTTTGAGATCTCTACAAAATAAATAAAGAAATATTCAAATAAGCTAGCAATTTTGCTAGGAAAGAATGTTTAAGCAGTGATGCATTTAAGAACAGTGGCCAACCTTTTTGACATACATACCACAAGTTAAGCCCTGGCCCTTTCCAGAGTGCTGCTCTGATCCCTGCCCACCAGAAGCATACCTGCTAGAGTTTTCTTCCTGGGATGCCAGAATAGAGGTAAGGGAACTCAGCTAAGGAGACAGTCCAAGCAACCAGGGGAGCAGGAAACAGGGAGAAGCAAACAAGACAGTTTGCAAGCAGTTTGCAGGCCAGTTTGCCACCCCTCTCTTTAAAGGGAAGGCTGTAAGGTAAGATTCTTTTTTTTTTTTTTATATGTAATTAAGACTAACTGACATAGTTTTATTTTAAGCGGCTACAACTCAACAGCTAAGCCAAGACTTAAACCCCATGTTTCACTAGAGTCCAGAGCAGGGGGGAGTTTGCTAGGGAGTTTGCTTGGAAACTCTCTCACATTCCTTCATTGTAAGCTTGCTGAGATGAAAGAGGCTTGTAGAGAAAAGGGAACCTTTCAGGATCCAGGAACAGCAAACAGACCAGTTATAGAGGAGTTTGCTAGAGAAGGTCTGCTGGAAAAGAAAGGCAGGAAGTGAAAGGCAGCAGGTTAGAAGACCCAGAGAGATGGCTGGAAGACACCACAATCTCAAAGCTACTGCCACTTCCAGCACTTCCTTTACTTCCATCTGTGCAGTGTCTGTCCAGGCAGGACTACAGACTGTTGAGGCATCCACCTAGGTCCTGGTTTGGTGCTGTTCAGACTGTGGCTTGCAGGTTCCTTCCAGTATCAGCCAGGTGGGGGAGTACCTGTGATGTGAGTGGTGCCTTCTGGTGGTATCCCTTAGGGAGCAGGCAAGAGAGCTACAGGAGGAGGTAGCAAGGCTCCGAAGAATCCTCTGCCATGAGGACTTCATCAATTCCATGCTGGAGGAAACCTTTAGGACTGTGGAAGAAGGACTGCCACAGGTAGTACCAGAAAAGGGAGAGGGCATAGATTCCCAGGAAGGTGGAAGTTTGTGACCTCTGGCAGCAAAAAGAAGTTGTCATCCCCACCTGCAGTGGTTTGCCTGTAAAACAGATATGGAGCACTAGCAACAGAGGAGGAAGAGTGCATTGAATTGGTGGAAGAGACAAGGCCAGGAGTCCCCAAGGTGAGGAGGATTGAGATCACTACCATGAACAGGAACCGCTGGGTGGTGGTGATTGGAGACCTGCTTCTGCAGGTGATGGAGGGATCTATCCACTGGCTTGACCTGTTGTCCTGGGAAGTATACTGCTTGCCTGAAGCCCAGATCCTAGATGTCACTGAAGAATTACCAAGACTTATGAGAACCTCTCATGACTACCCCATGCTGCTCATGCATGTGGGCACCAATGATACTGCCAGGGGTGACCCTGACCAGATCAAGAGTGACTACAAGGCTCTGGGTGCAAGGGTGAAGGGGACAGGGGCACAGGTGGCCTTCTTAATCCTTCTAGTCAAGGGGTGCTAACATAGTGAGGAGAGTGTTAAACTAGGTTCACTAGGAGATGGAGACCAAAGCCCTGAAGGGAGTGGAGAAGTAGGGAACCTGGAGGAATCACAAACAGGAGGGAGCAACTAGGGAGCTCTTCTCATTGTTCCTGAGCAAGACGGGCAATCAGCCAGCTACCCCAGTTATCTGTACATGAATCCCAGAGCCTGGGAAACAACCAGGAAGAATTGGAAGTACTTGCACAGACATGGAACTATGATATGATTGGAATAACAGAGACTTGGTGGGATAGCCTGCATGTCTGGAATACCATCATGGGTGGGTATAAACTGTTCAGGGAGACAGACAGGGGAGAAGAGGAGGAGGAATTGCTCTTTACATAAAAAAGCCGTGTGATTGCTCAGAATTCCAGTATGAAACTGGAGATAGATTGTTTGAAAGTCTCTGGGTTAGGCTCAAGTGGGGAGCAACATGATAATGTTGTGGTGGGGGTCTGCTATAGACCACCAGACCAGGAAAAAGAGGTGGATGAGGCTTTCTTCAAACACTTAGTAAAACTTTCCAGATCACAGGCCCTGGTTTGCATGGGGGACTTCAATCACCTGACACCTGCTTGAAGGACAATACAGCAGTGCACAGGCAATCAAGGAAGTTTTTGGAGAGTGTTGGGGACAGGTTCCAACATGATTGCCTTCTATGACAAGATGACTGGCTGTGGATGTGCAGAAAGAAGTGGACGTGATATACCTTGACTTCATCAAGGCTTTTGCTACATTCTCACAAGCAAACTAAGGAAGTATGGGTTGGATGAATGGACTGTAAGGTGGATAAAAAGCTGGCTGGATCATCAGGCTCAGGGGGTAGTGACCAATGGCTCATTGTCTAGTTGCCAGCTGGTATTAAGTGGAGTAGCCCAGATGTTGGTCCTGGTGCCAGTTTTGTTTAATATCTTCATCAACAATCTGGAAGATGGAATGGCATGTACCCTTAGCAAATTTGTGAATGATACCTAGCTGGGTGGAGTAGTAGTTAAGCTGGAAGGTAAGGTTCAGATTCAGAGAGACCTAGACAAATTGAAGAACTGGACCAAAAGAAATCTCCTGAGGTTCAGTAAGGTGAAATGCAAATCCCTACATTTAGAACAGAACAACCCCATGGACCAGCAAAAACTGGGGACTGATTGGCTAAGGAGCAGCTCTGCAGAAAAGGACTGGTGCTTAGAACAGACAATAAGCTGAATATGAGCCAACAGAGTGCACTTGTTGCCATAAAGGCTAACAGCATGCTGGGCTGCATTAGTTGGAGCATTGCTGGTAAGGGGGCTGGGGCACATGACTTGTGAGGAGAAGGTGAGGGAAGGGGGCCTTCCCCTAGATCAGGGCAGATGTGCAAGACAATCCATTGGGGTGTGGAAAGAAAATATTAGAACTTCTATTTATATTTATATAAATATACATATATTGGGGGGGGTGTTCAAAAATTTTTTACTGATAGGGGTGCACGATCAAAAAAGTTTGGAGACCACTGGGATAGATCACAAGTTAGCCCACCCACCTGCCTAGGGCAGTCTGGACTCACCTGCCATGACTTGAATGTAATTCTGATACATTAGGCAGGGGGCTGCCCATTCACTACCTTGATGCCAGGGGGTGTTATCCACAGCTCCGAACCTTCCCTACACCATGGCCTATGCCTCGCAGATGGCATATTTAGTATGACAAACTACCCCTCTGGAATCTCACACACCTGTTGGGCTCAGGTGCCTCATTATTAGCACACCTGGCCCACACTGTTCCTGCTACTCTCACCACTACTCACCAGATGGTGGGGGCCAGGGTTAAGGCGCCCCTACCTGCCTTTCACCAAGGAGGGTACTTGGTCTGGTATTTCTTGGGGGCTGTCCTGCCACCAACAGCCCTGCCAGACCCCCCTTCCCTGGCAGAATGCAGTTTTAGGTCATGCCCAGGACCAGGAGTCTCCAACCATCCCCATAGCTCCTTCCCTTAATGCCAAGATGTTCCAGGAGCAGTAGCTCAGCTAGCTGATGTTACTGCCTCGGCAGCTGGCAGCAGACTGCTGCCTCTGCCTGGCTTGCCAAAGTTTGAAAATGGGCGCCTCAGTCAAGCACCTGCCAGCCACCTGCCTCCAGCCGTTAAAGTGGCAGGCACTCAAAGATGCATTGCCAAGCAGCCTTTAACTACCTGAAGCACAGCCTTCAACTACATAAAGGGAGGTACAAAGAGGATGGAGCTAGATTGCTTTCAGCAGTGACAGATGACAGAACAAGAAGCAATAGTCTCATGTTGCAGCAAGGGAGGTTTGTGTTGGATATTAGGAAAACCTTCTCATGAGAAGGGTGGTGAAGCACTGGAACAGGTTACGTAGAGAGGTGGTACAATCTCCATCCTTGGATGTTTTTAAGGTCTGGGTTGACAAAGCCCTGGCTGGAATGATCTAGTTGGGGATGGTCCTTTTTTGGACTAGATGACCTCCTGGGGTCCCTTCCAACCCTAATTTTCTATGATCCTAATCCTCCAGCCATGCAGAGTAGAGTGGGGGTAGAGCACAGGTTTGAGAGAGGTGTCACTGCCAAGAACAAGGTGACTAGAATCAAAGATGTAGAGCTGGAAGGGACTTCTGAAGGTCATCTAGTCTACCCTCCTGCCTGAGGCAGGATCATCCCTATCCAAACCATATCATACAAATATTATCTAACACATTTCTAAAACTATACCATCAACCCTGTCATAAAACCACAAGGCACAGCACCCTAACCTGCCACAGGTAATGCAGGGGGACAACGGCAGCCAGTATCCTGAAGCTGCAAGGACTGCACAAATATGCAGCAGGAGTACTAGCACATCCCAGTCATAATCCCAAGCTTTGGCTGCAGCCAATAACCAATGCATCTGAGGAAGGTGAACCCCCCCCTCCACCCCAGATGTATATAGCAACAGGAAGGGGAAAATAATTCCTTCCTAGTCCCATGTAGTAACTAGCAAAGCTTAGAGGCATGGGGAATATTTATAGTAGATAATAAGTATAGCTGCTTCTATATCTTCCTGACCAATGCTTATCCATCCTCTTCCTAAACACCTCCAAAGATGGAGATTCCACCGCTTCCCTAGGTAGTCCATCATCTACCTCATGGTTCTAACAGTGAAGACTTTTTTCCTGCTATCTGTTCTTAACCTACTTTGCTGCAACTTCAAGCAATTGGTCTGTGTCCAACTTTCTGAAGCAATGGGGAAAAAAAAAGATGTTCTCTCTTTTTATGGTAGCCCTTCAGATATTTTCAGACTACTATCATGTCCCCACTTAAGCACCTTTTCCACAAGTTAAAACATGCCTATTTCCTTAAACCTCTTCTTGTATGGCTTGCATTTCAAGCCCTTTGTTACTTCCGTTGCCTAACTTTGCACCCTCTTTACCTTCTCCCTGTCCTTTTTTAAATGGGGAGCCCAAAACTGAACACACTACTCCAGATGGGGCCTAAGCAGTGCTTACTAAACAGGGACTATCACCTTCCATGCCTTGCTCCTAATCTTCCTATTGATGCACTCCCAAACCGCATTTGTCTTCTGTGCAGCTAAAATCACACTGTAGTCTCATACTGGATCTGGGATCCACCAGGACTCTTAGATCCCTCTCCATAGTGCTACCATCCAGCCAGGTGTCACTCATTTTGTCTGTGTAATTTTTTATTCTTCTTCTTGAGGTGCAGCATTTTGTATTTGTCAGCACTAAACTTATTCCTGCTAACACCAGCCCAGGCTTCCAATCTGTCAAGATCCTTGTGAATTGTGCTCCCATCCTCCGAGGCACTCACAATCTTTCCCAGGTTAACTCTATTGTGGTGCTGTGTAACAGGATCCTGCACCAAGGGTGGCTGGAGCTCCCTCAGCCCTCATCAACTTTGCTGTCTTCTGGACAGTCTCTACTTCTACCCACCTGCCGTGCCTTGATGTATTTTTCTTTTAGAAAAAGAGAGGCTGCCCCAGGGCTTCCCAAGTCAGATCTCATACTCTTGAACTTGGGTGTCTCCACTCTGTACCTTAAAGGCTAATCACATGGCTCCAACTGTCCTTCACACTATGTCTCGTAGCTTTTCTCATTTGCTATCAAGCTGTTTCTTGCTCCCCATACCCGGGCACTTTGCTCATCTTGGCTAGTCCTGGGTCAGGCCCTGGATCCCTGACCCTAATTTCACTTCTTATGAGGCACTGGGCCCCTGGGCCTGATTCTGCCCTTCTGTGGGCTACAGGTCCATGACCCTGTTGGTCTCCCACAGTGGCCTCTCCCGGACCTTTGACCTCTCCAGGGCCCTGGCCCTGCTCCTAGGCCAGTTATGATCTCCAGGCTCCCTGGCCCCAGCAGTCTGTGGCTGTGGTCCCTCCTTGACCTTTGGCTCCTCCTGTGCTCTGACCCTGCTCCTAGGCCACTTGAGACCTCTGGGCTCCCTACCCCTACTCACCCTACCTGGGCTATGAGTCACTGACTCTGCCTCTCACCCCTTGCAGGCTACGGGTCCCTGACCCTCCTTGCTCTCACAACTACCTGCCTGCTTACCCCAGCTTAGGTGTTTGCAAGAAGCCTGGCTGCAGCCCTGTTGTTCAGGAGTTCTTTAAGTCTTAGCTGCCAGGATCAGACTATTACCTCAGCTCAGGCTCTGGGCTTATATTCTGTAAGCCCAGCCCCTTTTGGGTCAGATGACTCCCGATTGCCTCCTGCAGTACCTGCAGACTACTCTATCTGTCTTCTCTATCTGTCTGTCTTCTCTTAAAGTACCAGGAGCACTAAGCCTCCTGCTATACCCTGCAACCACCAATTTTATATGGCTAGTGAAGATTCAAAGCCCTTAAATACAGGGCATGGGAAGGGTTAACTTGGCTCTTGATGGTGACACCTGACATCTCCTTTCAGCAGCATCCTTTCCCTGCTCTGCTGAATCTGGAGTCTCCTGCATCCATTCCTCAACCTCCCGTTACTGAGGGCTCATGTGTCACAAGCAGCAGTTGCCTGTGCCACTTTTGGCATGTCACAGGCTGGCCACCCCAATTTAGAATAATCTGTGTTTATAACAAGTTTTTTTTTTTTTAACTAACAGTAAAGTCCCAGTAATGACACATATTAAGATGTTCATTTAAAAATACTTTGTGTCTATTGTGGATGCCTCTTCAGCTTTCTGTTTTGTTTTCATGAGCAGACTTTTCATCTTCATCTCCATGACAGAAGGAAGCAGAAGTGGCACCACTATGCAGAATAAGGACAGCTTAGGTGGTAATATTGCTCCTGAAGGGGACTTCTTTTTTTGTCCAAAAAGAAACTTAAGTTTGCCTTGAAACTGCATTGTCTGTTATATAAACAAACACAAGAAAATACCAGTCAGTATTCCACATATAAAACATTTTACTTGATACTTTGTTCTACAGACTGTAATGCTCAAATAATAATGAGCGTATTCATGTTACGTCAGTTCTCAGACAGAGACCTCAGTTTTTCGTTATCTTCACCCTGTTTAAAGTGTGGTTGGCAGAAAAATCAACCCAAACAAGTTCATTGGACATAGCATTAATGATAGAGTGAGACTTTTAAAGCTGCCTTTTATCCCCCTGTGTGACTGGAGCAGAAGTTCTCCATTGTTAGCCCAGACAAGCAGCTGATGACACCATATGTAGCTATTTCCTGTATCATTTAGCCTGGAGCTGGAGTTGGAATTATTTTTCCATGCTCTAATCTGTCCAGTATAAAGATTCCTGAGTTTTCCTTCTCCTTAATACTCTATGCTTGTTTTCTTTTCCTATTAATAATTACTGTTAAGACATGTCTCTCCTCTGAAAAAAACACCAATAGGATAAAATCTAGGGACTGGGAACAATAGTATATAAGCTCAATGTGTCAATATAGTGTGTATGACTGGGAGGGGTCTTCAGACCATGTATGAAGCCCTCAAGCCCTACACACAGTCTGACTACAGGGATTTAGACAAGTTGGGAGCTTTCTTCTGGGTTTGCCTTCTTCCATACTGTTTTGCCCTGGAGTGGGGCACTAAGCAGAGAACAACACTGTTCCTAAGGTTTGAGAAGAAACCCAGGAGACCTGAATGCAGACCATAGATATTTACAGTCTTTTAGGAGAATTCCAAAAGATTTTTCCATTTGACAAATCTGTGAGATGATCATGTTGATTCTACTTAATATTTATATTACAGTAGTAGCTAAAAGCTAAAACTGGACAGTATACAAACATATAGTAGATGACAGATCCTTCTCCAAAAGCAATCTAAAAGTGAGCCGAGCATTTGAATGTAATTATTTTATTTATGTTTTATATGAATTGAATATGTTAATGCTTTTTTAAAAATAATAAATATTTTTAAAAAGTTATTTGTCTGATGTAGAATAAATGGAATCAAGTCATTGATGACAAAAGTAGAACCTAATTCTGTTAATGTTATGGCAGGGAAGAACTAAAAAATAAAAAATTAAAAGATGCTTCATCCTAAAAAAAATCTACCATTCCTCACAAACACATTCCATATCACATGTATTCATTGAGGCTGTTGAGTGTAGGGGGGAGAAGGTTATATGCAAGTCTGCTTACTGCTTACTTCAGCTACCAAGATAGTCAACAGAGAGAATTCTTCTTCCCATCCTATATCAACACACACACTTTATTCATGTCAGTCTCCCTAGATCAGAGGCCACTTTTGTGATGCCTTTCCTGGGAAAGATTTTCTTCTTATGGCTCAGAGCAAGGGGACTTGTAAAGAAGTGCTAACAAATAGGATTATGCTTTCCATTTTGAGACTGTGAGCTCTGAGACTACAGAAGTCTCAAACCACACTTTCTCCACAGCTCTTATCACATGAACATATTTTTTCTTTTTTTTCATCTTATCTGTCTCTTCATGGGAAAGATAAAGTGGTATAGTATAGAACTGATGCATGGACTCATTTGGTTCCAGGCTGCGGTACCAAAAAGATTGAGCAAGACAATCATTTTTCTTCTCTACTTTCTATTTGGAAGAGTCATCATCATGCTATCCTTGATAGTGATATTTCTTTTTTGGGGATGGCATGTACAAAGAAAAGACTTTTAAACTGAATATAAATTAAAATAGTAACTTTAGAGTAACAGTATATATTCATATGCAAATACCCTATGGATTTCTTTCTGTCTTACAATCACATAACTTTCCATTATGTTCTTGTCTTTTAAGTATTTTATGTTTTTACTGACCATTTACAATGCCCTAAAAATAGAAGATGCAGCTTTAGTAATATGGGTCTTTAACCTTAGGAATGCTACTTCTGTGCCAGTAACAGGACTGTCATTCAGTACAGTTCCAATGTTCCATTAAGTAATGGCATTACCACTACTGGCCATGTCTACATGTTCATTAATGCACTTTAGGTAACGTGCACTAAATCTAGTACCTTCATTGTAAAGCCAGTAGAAAAATGTGCATTAGCCTATTTTAATGTGCATTTGTGAAAGAGCAGTTTTTTGTGACACTTTAATATGCATTAAAATAGGCTAATGTGCATTAACGCATGTGTAGATGTGCCCACTATTACTACTACTACTACTATTATAAATAACAATAATGTCGTCTTCATAATCTGTTAACTATTACTTTTGCTGTTACTAATACTATTACTAATAAAACCAATGGTGTCACTCAGAGATCCTCCTAAAATTGTCTCTCACCCTAATGCATAAAACGTGCGCTTGGGTTCATTTTAGTCATTTCAATCAGTATTACTCAATCATAGCTCTTGTCACAAAATTATACTTACAAGAAAGCCAGAAGTACTGTCCAACAGGCAGCGAACTCGACAGATGAAACAGCGAGTTAAAAAGGAAGAATACTCTGTTGTTGCAGCATCACATTCTTGTGCTTTAAACAATTTATTGAGCATATGATCTTCTCCTACAAGTAACAATGTGCCAATATATGTCAGGGCATATTATTAACTGAGAATGAAAATGTTATATACTGATTTGACCACACAGTAAGTGAAATTACTAAAAAAAAAAATTGTATAGAATATTAAATGTAAATATTCAAAACTATTTATAACAATTGCCTAATATAGTTTTTTCAGTCAAATTAACTTTCCTGGGTGAACTTTAACTTTCTTAACTGCTAGTGATTTTTAGCCATAAAAAAAAAATCAATCTTGAATAACAAAGCTTTTTGCCTTTAAAAAATGATAAAAAAGGAAGGAAATGAGGAGAAAATGCAAATGAAAGACTAATAGGTGCCAGTCAGTCAAATTTCAGTCAGTGTCTCTTCAGTTCTTTAATAAACCATATAACAGTTATAAAGCAAAAGTGCTCCATTTTTGCTGTATGCATTTTTCAAGAGCAACTATTTCTCCAGAGTGCTGAACTCTGAGATTTAATTAAATTCTCTCTCGTACAAACCAAGAACAAAATTTCAAAATGTTCATACCTTTGCATCCAAACAATATATAGTCTTCAGAGTTCAGGAAATATTCACTTCATTGGGTCTCATTAAAAAAATATTTTATTTCTTCCCTGCTTTCTAAAAGACCAACTGAATTCACATTTTAAAATTTCTGGGGAGTTTGAAAGGGCATATAAGACCTCCCACTTGATTAGTATTACTGGCCAGATTCTTTCTACCTACCTACATGTGATTTATCAGATTCCAGTTATTTACAGTTAACAAAGGTGTAATGCACCTAATACATTTTATCTGTACTAAAAGAAGCTGACAAAATATGTTTCAAACAATGAATAACCCTACAAGACTTATCACTAGGTCACTTTTAGGACCACAAGTTTCCAAACGTCATTCTAGCTCATTGTGGGTGCTTCCACTGTGGGTGCTTCCTCATTGTTCATGCCCCCTTAGAAGTACCTAGCAGCCAGGACCTTGCAAGAGGCAAGGATTCTGGTGGGGGATATCTACATCACTATTGTATTCTTCTTACAGAATGTGTCAGGGAACATTAATGCCCCAAAGCAGTCACGATTTCTGTTTTATCCCTCATCTGACAGCAAGTACAGGGTGCCTTCACATCATGCTGGGGCAGTCATGTCCCTGAGAATGAATGGGCTACTGTGCCCACATAGAATACATCCATGCCACATCCCTGGCAAACTTAGGAAGAACTGGCTTCAGCACATCCTGCTCACATGTGTGTGTCCACAGGTGCCAAACATGGGAGTCCAGCAGTGAAGCCACTTCAGTGGCAACCCCTGGAGCTGCTCTCAAGTGCATTGAAGACAGAGACCTCCAGAGTGGCTGCCCAGGGCTCCCTTGGAGCAGCTTTGCCACTACATTTCTGGGTTTGGCAGGTGGGAGTGGGTAGGTGGAGTATGCTCACAAGCATCAATCCCCCAAAACTACCAACTATGTGATGCAGAAAAACCCTTACCCTCCGAAAGTGTCCTGTCCTAACTTCTCATGGGAAAGCAAACTGGATGACAGCAACAGAGATACTGCTGGGGTGGTAGTGTTCTGAACATTTTACACAAGATATTTTTTGAATGGATTGAGAGAAATACTGATATCTTGCTTAATGAAGACAAGAGCTAAGCATGATTAACTATTTATATGGCTGCTAAGAACATCCTTAGCTACATTAGATAGGAAAGAAGTAGAAACTCTCATGCTTCAAGCGTAAGCCAGCTTCTAGCGGTCCAGAGTTAGGAAAACAACTCTCTTATGAACTAATTACATTGTACAGGTCCACCACAAGCTTTTCTGCACCTTTCTTTTAAGGATCTGGCTCTAACCAAGGTCCACCAGAATAGGTGGACCACTGTTCTGAAGCAGCAGAACAGTTCCTGTATCTCTAGTGAACATTATGTACGCTCACCTGTTTCAGTTGGTAAATGTTGCCCAGACTCCACCTGTGGAGGATTCATGGCCCAATGCAGTTGTCTACGGAAATCTTGGCGATCATCCACATGGATGTAATCATATATGTTTTGGTGCATTACATCAGTCTGAAATTATTACAGTAAGAAATATTTAAATTGTAAGCATACTCAATCAGGGGTTCCCATTATCCCAGAGTACCTATTAGAAGGCTGGCTGCTGGAGATGTGGAGTCAGAGCTCAGACTGGGTGAGGAGTAATACTTCTGGATTTCCTGACTTTCACATATTTACTTTTTGTGTTTTAAACTACTTTTTAGCTTTAACTCTTAATTACCTGATTTTGTGTATGTGTAAAATATCAGCCAAAATGTTTTTCTAGTACAGTTTTTTTTGCATTTAGTACTAATAGCTTCCCAGCCTTGAATTGTAGGCTTTGACTATGAAACTGAAGGGATAAACTGCAATAAATTCTACATTAGTAGCAACTCATGTCTTTATTAACCAAAGCTTCAGAAAGACAGAGTAGCCAAAACTTCTCCTAGAACCAACATGAACAGGAACACATGTTCACACGGTTTCTCACAAAATAGGAAAACTCCAATAAAGATCCTAGTCTGAAGTTGCATTGTAAAAAAAAATCCAGTTACAGTTTATGTTTAGTCAACCGTAAAGAGACGTGGCAAAACAGTGTATAGTACATGATAGGTTACCCCAAGGAATGAGTGCAAGGAAAACAGTAAGATAGTATGACTTCTAACAGTCTAAATATTTGTATATGTTTACCTGATGAAAGCCTAGATAATCCACAATAGTTGATGATGCATAAAATATAATTCCATCTGCACTCACCACCAGTGCAAAACCATTCAGTGACTAGAGGAGGGAGATAAAATAAAGAATTAAAAAAAATCAGCAAAAAAATATTTTGCTCCTTTACAAGAAGTAAAATTTTGTATCACATTTTCTAATCTGCTCTTTCCTAGCTGTCCTATATGGAATAACTACACAGTAGGAAGATGGAACATAAAGTTCTTTCATGAACAGATATTTATATTACTTAGATCTTCTAAAATAGAGTGCTACTGCCCTGAAGATATGAGGCAGGATCTACAGTATGTTGATTTAACTTCTCCTATATATTGGATTAAATTCTATTTCCTTTTCACACACCTAAGTGTCAGGTATGTAGCTGTGTAACTGGAACTTATGCACAATTCCAAAACTTGCCTGACAATCCTATTCCTCCCACGTATCTCCACATGCATATGCCTACTTGACAAGTGAAGGAGAGGAAGCATAGTGCAAGTGTAGCTACACTGAATCTCTAAATGTGCACAAGTCCCCGAAATTGTGTTTACAGCAATGAAAGTGCCACATAAGCATGTGACAATGAAACAAGAGCTGACAATTGCAGACTGAATTCCTCCTTCCTTATACAAAGAGGTGGTTAGCTGTGTTAGTACGAAGTCAGACAGACGGCAGGAATCTGGCCCTGTTATAGGTACTGAGCACCTTTGAAAGTATGGCTCTGTGTGCTCAGACACCACATGGTGTGCTTTGCCCCATGGAGTGTGAAGTAGAAGACCAGAAAGGCTCATGAGAAAGACTTCAAGGACTTGCCAGCATTAGAAATTCTTTGTTCATGCCAATCAGGGCCAACATTTTTGGCAGGTGTGCCACAAATTACCCCCATGATCTTCCCAAGTGCCACTCTAATCCCCTTCCCCTACCTGATCTGTTGCTGTTTTTTGCTCCCAGTCCTTTGCCCCTTGCCCAATATGCTGCTCTGCCTTCTGCTTCCCTATTTGCCTTCTGTTCTTCCTCTTCCCTCCTCGATATGCTGCATACCACACACAGAGCTTGCCGGTGCTACTTGTAGCACCCATGTGGCAGATGGGCAACCCCTAGTTTATGCAACTGGTTTAGCTGAACTGCTGCTGCTCATGGGTTTTCTGTAAGAAAGAGAAGGGCAAACTATGACTGGCATTAGTTTCCCATACTGGCAATGGCTCTGCTAACAGATGTCAACCTTGACTAGATGAAATTGTGCTAATAATTAGTTTCTCCTATTTGCTCTTCCAGCAAAACCAATTGCTGAAATATGGTTTTTAAGTGGAAACATGGCCATAGATGGTCTTCTACCACTGTCACGTGAAATAAAAAAACAGAGTACCAGGAGAATTACTTCTTCCCATGTATGCCTTTCACTGTGCTGAGAAGAATCTCTATGGTTGGTGTCTGTCTTAACCATCAACAATATCAAATAAAATATTTCAACATATGGACTAGAAAGTGTTTTTGGCATCTTGTCTTTTTGGACTCTTTTTTGCAGCAATAAAATCAACAATGATATGATGCTAGGAATTTTCTTAAATTTTAAACAGCTGTCAGCCTTTTAATTGGGGTGGACTGGAAATCTCTGCAGAAACTAACTGAGGAGCATGTGACTTCCTTTATGCTCTTCGCGTGCATTCAAGAGAGCCTACAGATAGCTTTCCCCTACACATTAGCTGAGGCAATGAAAAACAAAGAATGTGTCACAAGAAAAACAAATGGATAAACCAACCCACATCTGGGAAAACACAAGTGATACCTTAAAAGCACATGAAATCATCATAAGGTTGGACACTGCAGACTGATGACCACCCCTAATATCCAGTGCTCCTTGGCTTCTACAAAGGTGGAAGCTGTTCAGCACTTCTGGGTGGTAGTTAGCTTGCTTTGGTGGGAACTTCTGTTAGGTAAAACAAGCTAGATACAGAGAAGTAGAGCTCGATAGAGAACATAACCTCAACACTAACATTTCTTGGCCTTGACTTCATGGTTTTCCGTATTTATTAATGTTGTCTCAAAACTTAATGAGAGGCCCTATAATTATCTATTGCAAAGAGTATGCAGGATATTATAGCTAGCCTGATAGATATAGTCTTCCTCTTTTATTTGACACAGCTGGGATAAAGCAGAGAGGGACCTGCCAGATTTAGGGACAAGAAGAAAGCAACAACCATTACATGTTAGTAAACTTACTGGGCGAAGGACATTTGGCCTCTTAAACCAATCCTGTTCTCGTTTTTCCTACGGAGTTCTGTATTCATTATTCTCTACAAAATTGTCATTCTAGGCAGAGAGCTTGCATTTTTCTGATCAAGTTCATAGAGTTTTGTTAGTGGGGGCAGTAAGGTCCTTCCCCTGCATTTCCTTGAGCGCACAGGTATGCTGGGCAGGACAATTAGTTTTAGAAGTTATTCTATCATGATGACAAGTTTTCATGCACATGATGTGTTTCCTCAGGTCTAGGAATGAAGCAGATCTAGCCTAAACTAAATACCAGGTAAAAAAATGCTTTTTAAAAAGTTTAATTTGGAGGAGAATACCCATAACAGCCATGTCATCAACCTGAAAACATCTTTTACCCAGCAAGGATGCTCCAGCAGAGATTGCATCTTTGAACAATCCACTCAAGTACCCTGCACAAGCCTACTGTAATAAAGAAAGCAAGCCCTTTATCGTCACACACCAGCTCACACTAGAATCTGCCAGAAAGATCATCAAACAGTGACAGGCTCTATTTGAAGAAGATATTCCCAGCCCTCCTTTACTACTGCCTTTTGAACAACTTCCCAGCCTCATTCAATTCATCATCAGACGCAAACTCCCTGCTGATCAACAAACACCAAATGGAATAAAACCCTGCTTAAATACCAATGCAAAACCTGAATCAACTCTCAGCCACTTGACTCTTCTGCCGCCACCAGCACCCATGCTGCCTGCCCCCCTGACACTGCTTGCCTTGCTGCAGGAGTGGGGGGAAATTAAATTAAGAAAACCCTCCAAAATGAGATACTATACATGGAAAATACATTCTCTATTCTTACACTGCTTCATAGTAATTTGTTCAAGTTTCCACTTCTTGTAAGCTTCCTTTTTGTGTTTTAGCTCATGAAAAAGTTCCCTGCTAAGCCAAGCTGGTATTCTGTGGATAAGGAGAGAGCAGTGAATATGATATACCTTGACTTTAGCAATGCTTTTGATACAGCCCCCCACAACATTCTTGCAAACAAGCTAAGGAAGCATGGTTTGAATGAAGGGACTGTAAGGAGGATAGAAAATTGGCTGGATTGTCAGGCTCAGAGGCTAGCAATCACTGGCTCAGTTTCTAGTTGGCAGTCAGTATTAAGTGCAGTGCCTCAGGGGTTGGTCCTGGGGCCAGTTTTGTTCAATGTCTTTATCAACAACTTGGAAGATGGGACAGTGTGCATCCTCAGCAAGTCTGAGGATGACACCAAGCCAGGGGGAGTAGTAGATACACTGGAGTGTAGGGCTAGGATTCAGAAAGACCTTGACAAATTGAAGGACTGGAGCAAAAGAAATCTCATGAGGTTCAATAAAGACAAGTGCACAGTTCTACGCTTAGCACAGAAGAATCCTGTGCACCAGTACAGCTTTCTCTCATTTTAGGTGGGTTCTGTATGTGCAAATTCACTCTTATGCAGTGACCCTTTTTATACTAAAAGTTTGTTATATGAGAGGTAAATTCACTCTTATGCAATGGGTGTGGTGGAAGCCCACAGTTAGAAGAGAGAAGAGAAAACTGAGAGGGGACTTAATAGCAGCCTTCAACTACCTGAAGTGGGGTTCAATAGAGGATGGAGCTGGACTGTTCTCAGTGGTGGCAGATGACAAAGCAAGGAGGAATGGTCTCAAGTTGCAGCAAGGGAAGATTGGGTTAGATATTAGGAAAAGCTCTCTCAGGAGGAGGGTAATAAAACACTGGAACAAGTTACCCAAAGAGGTGGTGAAATCTCCATCCTTGGAAGGTTTTTAAGACCCAGATAGACAAAGGGTATTATACATGTGTTCTGGGATTGGGAAGGGGTGTCACTTTAATTAAGCAGCTCTGAGAGCTGCTGGAATTAAAGCATCTGCTGCATCTTATGCATCGATGACCCCACAATTCAAAATGGCAGTGGGAGTTCTTTATCTAAAGCTTGTTGAACAAGTTTTAGATAAAGTTAACCCGCTATTCTGAAGTGCGGGGATGCTGATACAAAATGCTGGAGGCTGCTGCAGTGCGATAATTACTATGCTGCAGCAGACTTGATTGGGCATCTTTAATTAATCAAGTCTGCTCCAATGCACTGTAATTACAGCGCATTGGAGCAGCCTCGCTGCTTGTGTATAGGTGCCCAAAGTCTTAGCTGGGGTGATCTAATTGGGGATGGTCCTGATTTGAGCTGGGGGTTGGACTAGATGACCTTCTGACGTCCCTTCCAACCCTAACTTTCTATGATTCTATGTGACCAAAAGTAGCCACTTAGATGACCAGGAAACAATAAACGGTCACCCCAAATACCTTTGTGGAAATTATATAGGTAAAACTAAACAACCACTGCACTCCAAATGAACTCTCACACAAGAATGAGAAAAGGACAGAAACATCTAATCACCAGTGGGAGAACATTTGTCAGAGAAAAGTCACTCCATCAATGATCTCAAAGTCCTGACGGGAAATGAAATACCTTCAGAAGACAGGCCTGGGAACAGAAGTTTGTAACTTTATTAGACACTGAAAATCATGGACTAAACACAAACAATGATTTTTCTGGCTTATTACAGTTTACCTGCTCTTTGCTAACCTGTCTGTGCTCCACAGGTAACAGTAACTCTCTTCCCTTTTGAGTGGTCTTATGTTTTACATCATTAGGTATATTTATTTCAGCTGCCCTTCACTTGCTTTATAGCTACTTTTGATAAGTTCTCTTTGCTGCCCTCTTTTAAGTGACTATTATCATTTACATAATGGAGTTTTACCTCACAGTTAGCTTAGGCCACATCTACTTCTTTTTCAGACCTTTCCCAGAATGGCATTTTATGCCTGAAAGCTTGTCTAACACCTCTCTTAGCTATATAGTTGGTTAGATATTACCAAATAAACCTCATTTCTCCCATATTCCCTGAAGCATCACAGCTACAACAAGACTATGTGCCTACCACATCTGTCCCGATATGATCGTTTCAGATTTTCTGGATGCAGAGTTAATAGAATAGTTAAGCAGAGGTTTACATTATCACATCTTTTGCCACTGGAACAGTTCGCAACTCCAATTTTTAAATGAACATTTTAGGCTTTCCTACAGGTTTAGTCTACAGTGTAATACATTACTAGACTGTTCCTTCCTCCCCCATCTTTGAATGTCAGGAATTTGTCCCTATTAACCCCTTGCTCTAGGGATGGGAAATTCTCTGCACCCTATGCTTAATTCAACAGATGAACTGACATCCATTTCCTGCTGTTCTGTACCTGCATCCACCCAAATGTGCAGGGAAGGGAATGTAGTAGCCCCGCAGACACTGTATTGGCCCTCATGCTGTTACTTATGGAATGGGAAGCATGCATAGGAGAGAAACACAGCACCTTACAACAACCTACTCCCATGCATGGAAGTTCAAAAAGGACTAGCATTCTAAGATTTTCAAAAGCAAAGACAGTCTAATTCTGCAAGCATGTGTGCAAGTTGTGCTTTCTGTATACTTATGGGGCTAGATCCTATTTCATCTATTAGATGAGCAACCAGACTTAGGTATCTAAGATTCTACTGCTCACAGTCTGAGTCCCCGAAATACTGTTAATGCAAAAGATGGGTAGGGCTTTCTCCTCCATTAAGCTTTTTTGTAACTGAAGGATCAGAAGACAGTGTGCGTGACTGCGTGTAAACGCATTAATGAATTTTCAGGACATGAGCTGCGTGGAACATAATTACACGTAGGCACCTAATTCTTTTAGATGCCCAATATGTGATACAGAATCTGGCTCCAAGTGACTACCAAAACAATTTTTAAACCTTGAGTATATTACCTTTTAAAAGAATTTATAGCAGCCATTAAAGCAATAACAACTAAGAACAAACTTAGCTTTTAATCTGAAAAACAAATTATTGTAAAATACCATTTGGTTAAACCATATGGATTCAATGACAAATGGAATTTCTAATCCAGAATAAAAGTTGAAACATGTGAGGCAGACTTAAACATGCATTGTGAACATTTGTTTGTTTGTGTTTGGCCTTCTTCAAAAAAAACACTTCCATGAGTTTCTTACATTGTACATGAAAAATGGAATCACTTTTTTTCTAAATGGAAAAAGGCCGTGGCATAAAGTTTTGGACTCTGGTCTTTTTTCAGAACGTTTATATCCAATTATGTACTCACGAAACACTGCACCTGCTACTCAAAAAAAAAAAATAATTGAACTGTCAGTTCAAAGCCAATTCACTATTATACTGCCGTCTACAGTAGCTGTGAGATGAAAGTTATCGGTCTTCTCCATTCAGAGGTTTTAGAAATATTTATTAATAAAGAGGTTCTTTCTGGGAATGAAGACAAATATTTTGAGGAAGATAGGACTTCCTTTAGCAACGTCCTTTATATATCCTGATATTTTTCTGATCCCATAGTAGAAAATCTGCCAGCAAACACTTCAAAGATATTTTGGTCAAGGTCATGGCATAGTAAAAATAAGAAAAAAAGAACAGTTCCAAGCCACATTTTTTATTACTCTTCCTTGAAGTAAAGGAAAATTCACTAGCATTGTGACCTCCAGGGACCACGCTGCTATGGTTACTAAAGTACAACACTTAAGGCCTGCAGCCATGTTTGCTTTGACCAGACTTTCAAGTCACGCAATTTGGGTACTAAATTTCCAGGGTCATCTGGCGGCTTTCAGTTTATCTGGAACACTTTTGTTTAACAGCATGATGATGTTTTTGCATCTTGTATTGGGTGGGGTCATACTCTGGTGCTCTGAATAACTAGATATTTAAAGCCCCCCCACATGATATGCTTACCCCGACTTTCTTCCATACCGATGCCTATTGAAGATTACTATTGGGAAATACAGCCAGCTAAAGTGGACTCCTTCCTGCCTATTTCCTTTTGCTGGTATTTCTAAGAATCACAATTACCCCACGCAAAAATCCTTTTATAATCTCTAGCTGAGAGTCTCTTTACAATTTTAAAAGAAAAATCAAGCCTTGAAATTAAACTGAAACTGAAACTATTCAGAGATGCTCTGTTGTATTTAGTTTAATCAAACTATGCCCTTTACCAAACATATTTCATAGTTTACCAATAATTTATGTTTACATAAATTATGTTGTATCTAGAAAGTAACTAAAAACAGCTTATTTGAATAAGAAAGCACTACTCAATGTGAGTAGCTGCAGAAGCATGTACTTAGCAAACGGTTTCTATCAGTTGGAAGAAAGAAGTCCGAAGACTGGTTGCTAATGCAGCTGGGGGGTAGGGGTGGGGTAGCTGGGCAGGAACTTGGGGGCTGCCCCAGGGCTTGCTGTGCACACAGCACACATGGGGCATGCACTATCTGCAGCAAGCAAGCTAGCTGCACTGTCAGGGTCAGAGCTACAGTGCTAACCCTTTCACAGATATTTCAGAATTGGCAGTAGCTTTAGGCAGAGCAGCCAGCAGCTCCTGCCAATTTACCCACGGTTGTGAGAAGATTAATATTCTGTTTAGCTTTTGCCAGAGCAGTGCTGGTCAGGATTCTTCCAAGAAGTCAGGATCTCCTACAGTCAATTCAGGCATGACTCTGGAAAAATCTTTTCATTTCGCGTTGCAAAAAAAAGGTGAGTATCTTATTTTCTGGCATACCACACACTTTCAAATACAACCTATCATGTCTTCTAGCTTTCTATCTTCTCTTGTTGCTTTGCTGGATGCTTTCAAATTTGTCTGTGTCAGTGGTACTCAGCCTTTTTGGCAGTGGGCTGGATATGCAGTGGCTCTGTCTGCAGGCTGGATCTGGCTGGTGGTCCCAATCCAGGTGTGGTGGGACTCATCCAGCTGCTTGGGGGGGGGGGCACAACTTAGCTCCATGAGGGAAGAGAGCTTGATCTGGCCCCACCCCAGCTCCACTGAGGGAAGGGGTTGTGGCCGGGCCCAACCCAGCCCTGCAGGGGGAAAGGGCATGGCCAAGCCATGATCCAGCCATGGGGGAAAAGGGGTGTGGCCTGAACCCTATCCAGCTGTAAGGGGAACATGTGGTCCAGCCCTGGTCCAGCTGCAGGGCTGGGAGGGTGAGGAGGGGTCATGGCCTGGACCCAGCTTGCCACACAGGGCTTCAGGTTTGGGAATCTGGCAGGAGAGAGGGTGGCCATATTAATGACCACTGCTCCCCCACCACCAAATTTCCTGACCCATGAGGAGCCCTGTGGGCCAGATGCAACGGCTTGGCCCACAGGCTGGAGGTTTAGCACCCCTGGCCTACATCTTTCTTGAAGTGCTGTGCTTTAAAACGGAAACAGTATTCCAGGTGAGGTCTCACCAGTGCTGATTATGATAAGAGTAGATGAATCACTTCTTGTGACTTGCATGTGACATCCCTGTTGACATATTTCAGTGTGCTATTAGCTTTTTTGCATATATATTCCCCTGCTGACTCATATTCAACTTGTGGTCCATTATTACTCTTTCCTGCAGGGCTGCAGCCTAGCTAGTCATTCCCCATTTTGTATTACAGTATTTGTATTTTTGCACTTGTCCATATTTATTTTCCTCCTTTTTTCCTCCTAGCCCACTGAGCTTGGTAGCAGCTCCAGTTTACTAAGTATACACTTATGTCCATCATCCATCCATAGTGAACAGTACTAGACCCAAAACAGACCTCCTAGGAAACCTCACTTGACACTTCCTCTGAGTTTCACATTGAACCGCTGATGATTACTTTTTGAGGGTGACAATCCAACCACTCATGCCTTACCTTACAAGAAATTAATCTAGATTGTACTTCCTTAGCTTGCTTATGTGAAAGTCATGAGAGACAGCATTGAAAACCCTGATAAAAATAAGGTACATCACATTCACTGCTTCCCCCTCATCCACAAAACCCATCACCTTATCATAGCAGGAAATCAGGTTACATGCAATTTGTTTTTGACAAACCAATGTTGGCTGCTATTTAATACCTCATTAAACCTTAGGGGCAGAATTCTATTTTACTTTATGTACCCAGATCAGTTGTCTGGTTCTAAGCGACATTTTTGTCACTTAATCATGATTCATGATTCTGTTACTCATGTAGTGTGGATATGTAAGTGTCCAAATAGCTACTGAACATGTGCAGTAGGCAACACACTGGCCAGGCAGACGTACCTGAGTGTAAATCTTTAAAGAAACAGGAGGGCAGCCCTCCCACATTTTAGCCCAAATAGCTGTGGGGTTCAGACACTTCCCCACAAATTCAAAGGCCTGATTTCAAGGACCCTTTCACCAGAGAATTGTTGAACCTACCTCTCTCTAACTTCCTAGCACAGGGCTCAAACCATCAGGCCATAGGTCAGGCGTTATGCAGGGTGTCCGGCAGCACACCTTTTATAGTTGAGACACTGCCCCTTGCATTTAATGTCATTGGATAAAATGGATGGAAAGAAGTGCGGCACAGCACAGAACACCCCCCACATTTAGAGCAAGGCCCCAGGCTAGACTCAAGGTCCTGGTCACTTCTGGAGAAGCTTCCATCTCACCAAATCACACACTTTCTAGCTTTTCCTTCTGAGCCCACACATTTTTCTCTCTTTGCTGCTCAGCAGGCCAATTTCAAAAGGAAGCCTGGAGAGGAGACTGAATAATCCTTAACCTGTTGTCTGGTGGATAGAGTACTTTGCTAGGAAGTTGATAAGAAGAAGGCTGAAACCCTACTCTGGGGAAGAGTAGTTTAGAATCTGGGTTTCTTACTTCCCGAGCAAGTACCCTAACTACTTAGCTACTTTGCCTAAAACATAGCAGGGCCCTCCCTAGGGGCTGTGGACTCTCTGTCTCTGTCTCTCTCTCTCTCTCTATATATATGATGGACAGCAGAGTCACAAAAGTAGATGAGTACCTGCCCAACCAGGCCAGTGTGTAGTCTATTGCACATGCTCAGCAGCTATATGGATGCTTACACAACCATGCTGTGTGTAAGAATCACAAGCTAAACCTAAGTGCTAAGAATGTCACTTATAGCTAGAAAACTGCTATCTGGGTGCATAAAATTAACTGGAATTCTGCTTCGGAGCTTACAGATAAGTCACTTGATGATCTGCTCCAGTATATATCTGGACATCAAAAGACTTATAGGCTGTAAGCCTTTTTTTTAAAGTTCTTTTTTTTAAACAAAGCAAAACCCTACTCTACATTCTGCATAACATTCAACACTGCATATTCTAAAGCATGATTTTTTTAACACACAGTTTCTCTTCTCATGGAGTTTGAGAAAAAGCAAGTGTATGAAGCTTTTTTAATGTGCCAGCCATAATTTAGACGAGAACTGTAACTCATGAATAAAACAACCCAACCTGCCACCAGGAGTCAAATCTGAGTTCACACAATGAGGCAGGTGACTCATTTTGCTATCTAAATATAAGGTAGATGGTACTGAATGTACAAGTACCATCTGGAAGAGCATCTGGATAGAACTGACAATGAAAATGGAAGCCAGGAAGGGATAGCTAGATAGATAGATAGAGGATGCAATTAATAATGGCATGACATGATATATTTCATGACGAGACAGCTGGTAGATTTCTCTCTCAAATGCTCACTGAATCCATCAGAGGCAATGATATTTTAGATTTGTTCCTTGAAAGTAGCAAAAATATTATAGAAGTACTAGCTGAAAAAATAATCTTTAAATGATCAAGAACTGTTATGAGCTCAGTCAAAAATAGCTCAATAGCTAGTCTTTTGACTTAATGAAGGAAAACTGAGAAACTAAGGATATTAGAAAGGCCAATGAGGTTATGGAGCTCATGGATTTAAATGCAACAGAAATTATTTTAAGGCAAAATACAAACATTATCTGGTGCTTGTATCCCAAGCTAGAAGAGGAAATTGGTAAGGGTATACTACAAACCTATCTGGAGGAAAGAATACTTCAAACAAGACATAAGGAGCAAGCAGAGAATGTACAAAAAGGGAAAAATACATTGATCAGTGCAGAAAAATATTTTCAGGACTCAGAAAGTACAGAAATAAAGTGAAAATGGTCAAATTTTAGTGGGGTTGGAACGTGCAAAGACAATCAAAATAAACTGAAATTGTTTTTCATTCCAATAAATAAACAACCTGAGGAAAAACATGAGGCCTAGATACCATGAAGATAGGGTGAAAATCAAGGGTAATCTAAGTGTGGCCTGAGTGCTGAATAAATACTTTGTCTCAGTCTTCAGTAAGGCATCAAGGTTGAGTAATGTATATGAGAATAAGAGTGAATACCAAATGGAAAGAAGACTATGGTATGAAAATTACCACATCTGTGATGGAGGCAAAACTCAGATTGCTTACCTATAATGATATCAGAGTACACGGGTTATCACTCTCCAAAATATTGAATGAACTGGCATATAAAATAGCAACCCCTATAGCAGGGGTAGGCAACATATTTTGGCCAGAGTACCAAAAAAACCCTTGCTCATCTTGGAGTCAGTGACTCCAAAATCTCTTTCTGCCACCGTGCTTTTGAGAAGGGTATGCTGCTGGTTCCTACTGCCCAAGTGTAGGACCCTGCACTTGTCAGTATTGAATCCCATCCTATTCTCATTCACCCACCCCTGTAACCTGTCCAGGTCCTGCTGTATCCTGTCCCTCCCTTCTAGCGTGCCCACCTCACCCCAAATCTCGGTGTCATCTGCGAATTTAAACAGGCTGCTCTTCACCCCATTGTCCAAGTCACTAATAAAGAAATTGAACAGTGCGGGCCCGAGGACCGAGCCCTGGGGGACCCCACTGCCCACATCCCTCCAGGTCGAAAATGACCCGTCCACCACCACTCTCTGAGTATGACCCCTCAGCCAATTTGCGACCCATCTGACTGTGTAGGCATCAATGCCACAGTCACCTAGCTTTTTAATGAGAATGGGGTAGGAGACAGTGTCAAAGGCCTTCCTGAAGTCCAGAAAGACTACATCCACCCCGACACCTGTGTCCAAGTGATTTTGTGACCTAATCGTAGAAGGCAATCAGGTTGGTCTGACAGGACCTGGCGCTAATGAAACCATGCTGGTTGGCCTTGAGCATCAACCCCGCTGCTGGCCCATCAGAGATGTGCTCCTTGATGATCTTCTCAAAGAGCTTCCCCAGGATTGAAGTAAGACTAACAGGCCTATAGTTGCCCAGGTCCCCCCCTTCCCTTTTTTAAAGATGGGGACCACATTGGCCCTCTTCCAGTCATCCAGCACCTGGCCAGAGCACCACGAGTGCTTGTAAAGCTGTGCCAGGGGCCCCGTGATAACCCCTGCCAATTCCCTCAACACCCTGGGTGGAGAGCACGTGGACCTGCTGATTTGAACACGTCCAGCCCCTCCAGAAGTTCCCTAACTCGGTCCTCCCTGACCCTAGGCTTGGCAGAGTTTCTCCCAAGTCCATCCTGAATCTCGGTAGGGGAGTCCTGGTCCCTGCACAAGAAAATAGAGGCAAATAAATTGTTAAAGAGGTCTGCTTTCTCCTCTGGTGCGACCACCAGATTGCCAGGCATATCTTGCAGGGGCCCCACATTACCCGGGGCCTTCTTCATTCTCCCTATGCATTTAAAAGAGGACTTTTTGTTGTTCTTGATCCTTGATGCTAGCCCTAGTTCCATATCTCCCTTAGCTTTCCTAACCGCCCCCCTAGAGACCCGAGCGGTGAAGGTATACTCCTCTTTGGTGATAGCACCTCCCTTCCACTGGGTGTACGCCTCCTTTTTGGCTATCAGGCATTCACGAATGCCCTTGGTGAGCCAGGGGGGGCTTTTGGGCACTCTTGCCCTCTTTCCTTCCTGTTGGGATTGTCACCCCTTGGGCTCGGAGTATCATCTCCTTAAGGAATGACCACTCATCTTGGGCACACAATTCCCCTACTCTCCAGGACCCTAGTGCCTCCCACACTAATCTTCTCACCTCACTGAAATTGGCCCTCTTAAAGTCTAAGGCTACTGCCTTGCTGCAGGCCCTTGACACCCTGCACTGGTTGGTGAATTCCAGCGAGTGATGATCACTATCACCCAGGTGGTCGAGGACCTGGAGTCCCCTCACCAGGTCATCGCCTGTGGCCAGGACCAGGTTCAGCAGGGCATTCCCCCTGGTAGGACTGTGCACCTGTTGGGTTAAGTGGAGGTCCTGTATCTCAGCCAGTAATCTCTGTGAGCGTTCAGACCTGGCTGACTGCTCCTCCCAGCAGATGTCCGGGTAATTTAGATCGCCCATGACAACTACATCGCTTGCCTTAAGTGCAAGCTGCAAGCTGACCCGAGAATTCACCAAAAATATTTAATACTGTGACAAAGAGTTAAAAAATGACAACAGATTAAGGACCTGATTTTTCAAGCAAAATCTCAGCTTTGCAGGCATATTTTGGTGCCATCTATCTGCAGTGACAGGAAATGACAGACACAAATATTAACTGTTAGCTTTCTAAATAACTGAAAGGGCCCAAAACTCAGGTAGACACATCTCAAACTGGCAGCACTGTACAAGGCCTGTAGAGGCAAATATGAAATAATTACTTATCAGCAGTGGTGGTAATAACAGTTATCTTACGTCATTCTGCATGACACACATCTGTATACAGAACTAGGCAACTCCACTCAGAGAAAAGGAGCCAAAAGAGCTGTCAATCAAGATATAAGTAGCCCAGCCTTTCCATGAACTACTCAGGTGATGAATATTCAGAAGATAAGAGATTTTAGAGTCAAACTAAGCTATTTAGATTGTGTTGGTTGTTGGGTATGATGTGGAATGGACCAGTGTGGAATTCTTTATTCAATATTTTCTTAAAAGCTACATTAGCCCAACTAAAATAGCCACTAAGTTGCATATAATATTCAGAACAAAAGTTGATAGTATTTATTACTCACTTCTAGCAGAAGTCTACCTTCTTGTATACTAGGTTTGCTGGATAAGTTGTCTTTGCTTATTTGATCACAATGCTTCTTGAAGTGGTTTTCTTGAATAGCTGATGGGAAAAAAATATTAACAACCTATATATAGTAGATATCAGGGCTTTTAGGTTTGTGTCTTTTAAAGTTATTTAGACATTCACTTCCCATTGATTTCAATAAGAACTTGGCACCTATATACTTCTAAGGATACTGCCCTTAGTTACCGAAAATGTTCTGTTAGTGTGTGACAGAGAGAAACACAGCCCAGATGGTTTTAATATAAAGTTCTTTTCACTTGTCATTATACCTATCACATAATTGTTGCTGAACAAATTTTTTCCATTATTATACTCTACATACAAAAACAATAACAAAAAACCCATAGGAATACAGCAAAAGAAAGACATGACAAAGTTGCATTTTTAACTAAACAATACATGCTATGAACATTTGAACAAAAAGCAAAAAACATTCAGAAAAGAGAGGAATGAATACATTTCCTTATTTTTAAGACCTCCTCTGTTTTTAGATTTACATTATGATATTTACTTCTATAATTTAAAACTGGTTAAGGATTAAGTATATACACTTTAAATATTTTTTTCTAAAAGCAAGTTCAAAGTTTGTAAATACAGAAATTAGGATATTTAAGACAGGACATTTATGATACAGAAACTGTGAAAAACACCAATTTATAGATTCAAATTATAATTTTTTCTGGTAGTACCAAAGACTTGGTGGGAAAAAATGTGGACCACATTTGCTTTTTTCCACATATGCACCATACAGACTGGCTTTCGAACATTTTTGAATAATCAGATATATGTGTCTGTCATGATAGATATGAAGCTGAATCACCAAAAGTATGATGATTTCAAATCTGAATGAAATCTTGAGGATAACAAGAAAACAGAGTTGATTATATCATCTACCATTAAATGGGCTTCTGGATCATATAGAGCAGGAAGAGGCAGTCCCCAGCATGCATACCAGAATGTGGCATGCAAAGGCATTTTGTTTGGCATACACGCCTTGGGCAGACGGCAGGGAAGTGGCCGGGACTGCCCTGCCACAACAAGAATCAAGCCCGTTGCAGCTCCCCTGGCATGCCAACATTGTACAAGTCAAGGTAGGAAGTTTTTTTGGCACTCTGCTCAAAAACACTGCTGACCCCTGATACAGAGGCTATGAAACAGAAGGCAAATCCTTATGACTCTGTGAATAAATAATGAAGAACAGTTAGCCTTCACGCCTCTACAAATGTAGCAGCAGAATTAAATTTCCTATTATTTTAACAGTGCCTAGTTGTTGTTAGTATTTAATTATACATTTACTATTTAGTTTGTATTTACATACAATTCAGCAATCTTGTTGAAACATGCTCCTTTAGATCAAGGATGTCACCCTCTCTAAAACAACTCAACAACTTGTCCTGCACAAACGGAATGCTATTTCGCAAACAGTGAAGACATGTTAAGATCTGTAGAATATAACTGTTGGGCCAAATTATTAAATTACATGGCACCACCAGGGAGCACAAGACACCCCACTGCAGAACTCTGCAAAGGGTGCAGGATACGACTAGAGCGCATGGAACCCCTGGACATGCTAGTATACAAAGAAGAAATAAATTCTGTTGCAGGCAGGATTGGGTTGGAAAAAAATGGCTCGTGGGAACAGACTGGTTTAATTGTTTAAAAATCCATCCCTGGTGTACAATAAAACAGGATTTAAGTTGCTGTGAGTAGGACCAGGATAAAATGTAAGAAAAAAAATGCAGGAACAGAAGGAGTGGGAAGGTCTTCAGCAGGATGGGAAAGCAGCTGGATTAAAAACATAGTTCTGTGCAGGCTTTACATGCTACCCACACCACAGGTAGCAGTGTAGGAGAGGAAACGTGCCCTCAGGAGACACTGCTTCCTCTCTCCGCAGCTGTATGGGAGGTATAGGAAGGTTCGGCCTTTGTTTCACCCCACCAAAGCTCCAGGTGATACAGCTACACCACTTACAGATCTGACATAGGTTAATACCGCCCCTAGGAATAGCTAGAAGACCACCTGTGTCCTGAGTTGCTTGTCTTTCACATGAACAGATCATAAATTCATCGTCTAATCTGCCGTATCAAAGGTACAGTTTTATAAATATAGGCTTCCTTTTTCAAACGCTGCTACTCTAAAAAGGAACTGCAGTTATGCAGTCCGTTGTACTCTTGCACACGTTGCGATTCCAACACACAAGGAAATCTTTTTGGACCCAAGAGAAATACAGTATGTGTATTCCTCTGAATAGTGGAAAACCCCTACACATGACATTCTCCTAAAGTGGGCAACAGCTATAAATTATAAAGAGCCCATTTCCTTTCATTATGTGTATTGTCTAGGAACAAAAATCCTTAGAACATTGGTTAAAAATCAAGTTACATACAACAGTAAAGACAAACCATTACAAACTACTGTAAAATACTATGTTTTCAGTCTGAAAATGCCTGTTCAGGCATGAAATCAACACAAAATCCATTCTCCAAATGCATCTGTATGGAGTTCAGTATAGCAGAATTCAGTATTTGGGCCCAACAGAGTGCCAGATGAAACAATGCTAGCAATATGGCAAAATTTTCCTTTCCTACTTTGTGGTTTTCGCAGTCTGCTTCCTGTTAAAGATGCTTTGAAATCTGTCTGCCCTTTGATGTTTCTTAAGTGCAGCATGGCATTTATTTAAAGCACAAAACTCAGTCAAATGAACTGTTTTCTTTCCCGTCCAAATCTCATCTCTTCTTTTTTTCTTTCACAATTATTTGCCTTATTCTTTATCAAGAGATTATTATTTTCCATGTACAAAAAGTCCTCTAGGCATTTTATGGTATATTCTTGCCTGACAGCTTTGCGTGATTAGAACTCACAGATAGCTTCCCTGTATGTGGGCAGGAGCTGGGCACAGAGCCACCGACTCACTTGAAACTCCACCCTTCTCTCCCCTCCACAGTGGAGGAATTCCTTTGGAGAGAAACACCAGGGGGGAGAACGGGCTTTTTGGTAGGAGCAGACTGCTGAGTAACCAGAGCTTCTCTGTCACGCAATCTAACTGGCTGTCAATCTTTCTTTGCCTCTGACAGAGCTCTGGCTCTAGTTCAAACCATTGCGTGCAAGCAGCAAAGCCACATTACCCTCTGAAGTATTTCATAATAACAACAGCTGTTAAATATTGATGACTCCTGGCAAGCTCTGAATGCTTTTTGTGAAGGTTAAGGCTTCATGTCATGGAACCTAATTCGTTATTATATTTTATATCTGATATCTGGAAATTACCTTAAAAAGCAACAGAGCTTAAAAGGAAAAAAGAATTAAATCACTTTCATGTATTAGGGAAAAGGGGGAAATTGGCAAGCTAAACAGGGGAAGATATTTTTGTCAAGTAAATTCCTTTGTATATAACCAGAAGGGAAAAGCTGCAGAAAGACCATCAACATGATTCGTTTAGCTGCATTCCATTTTTTTGTTTGTTTTATAAATAGTTTCTAAAACAAACCTGTAGTCTGATTTCACAGCTGTATAGGTCCACAGAGAACTTTTGAAAGTACGTGGAAAACAAGACACCCAGAAAATGTATCAAAAGGGGCAAAGTACATGCTTCTGCACCCCTTCTAGTAGTATCAAGGCTGAGGGAGCTAGCAAGTCCTAGAGATTGTGCAAATTGGTCAGGATGTTAATGTAAAAGGCCAAACGATGGGGAGAGATGGAACAGGGATAGTCTCTTGTCTGGAGCAAGTTCTGATATGACCTCCACCACAATGCCCAGAAGAAATCCTCCCAATTTTTCACCCTGGCCTTCTAAAACAACTTACTCTTCTGTTTATCATTCTGCTACCTCATTTTGCTTGACTTCACTCTTGAGATTGGAGCCAACAGGAAGGGAGTTAAGTCAGGCAGTGAGAGCATGATTGCTGAACTTGGGGCATCAAGAGGGAAATGCCATGAAGCTAGAATGGGCAATAAAACAAGCTAATGGCCATGGTAAGTATGTGAGATGGAGGAACGAGAAAGGAAGCAATATGAGGGCTCTAGGATTGGAGGACTGTGGAAGAATATCTTCCTCTCTCCTGCATATCCTTCTTACGAGAGAGAGATTTTGGGGAATGGCAAGTGAAGTGGGTAAAGCTCAGAACTATTATTCTTTTCTTTTGTAGCTTATCAATTTATTGTAAATAGCTATTTCTGATGTAGGAATAAAGGCTCAAATTTCAGTTGGGCCTGAGGATATTTTAATCATGGGTAGAATTCATTCTGATAAAACGTAAAGGCAGCCTTTGCTTACATATAGACAAGTTTTGAATTTGCCCTTGTTAGTTCATTAATTCTTTCTCTGTAAAGTCTGTAGAACACATCCTGCATACGTTACAAGTTTCAACCAAACCTAGCTAAAGGTAACAAATAAGAACCACCATGGAAATTAAAGTTTCCATGGAACAAGGCAGAAGTGGAAACTATATTTCCATCTTTGTTTTAATGGAGAGGTGCTGCCATCTCTCATTTTCTGTCAGCGGTTATGTGAATGAGTACATGTTTGGGGGAACAGCTCTACTCATAGTTTCCAAAAAGTAAATACAAACCTGACAGCAAATTGGTCAGCGGAGGCTCCTGAGTAAAAAGGAAGACTCTGTTGTCATTATGTTTGACTGAACTCTCACCTTTGTGATAAGCTTGCGGAAACAATTCTGTGTTACTGTGTGAAGTGAAGAAATAAAACTAGCAAGCAAATTAAGAGTATCTGAAATTTAAAGAAGGGGTAAAATTAGGGTAAATGCACTTCTTTAAGACAAACCAAGGGACTTTGCTACCTGTAATGGGCGGCCTCCTCTGGCAAGGATCGCAATCCAGGCTTGCCACCTTGGATAATATTCTTTTTCTTCTTGGTCATCTAAGTGGCCATTTTCTGGTCATTTATATGACATTTTTTGGCATTTATGCATTCTATACTTGGCCACATAGCCCCGAGTACATAGACAGTTATGTATATGTAGAGAGTGGCATGTGCAGCAGGCTATGTATTGGCTATGTGCATGAATGAAGCATCTGCATTTGGGTGCTCCAGCTTCCCAAACAAGTGCCGTAGCCACTCAGCTACTGGGGGACAAAAGGTGGGAGCTCTCTTTTTTGTTGCCAGTATACAAGTCCAGTCTTTATGCACAGGGCTATGAATACTACCTGTGTGCAAGTGCCAACAATGCCACACAGATGACCAAAAAATGACCACTTAGATGATCAGGCCACATTGTGATCTTGTCCACTGAATTTCTGATACAGGCCTGAGGACGGCCGTGTGTGCCCGAAAGCTTGCAAACAAAGATAATTTTTTTTTGCAAGTATCTAGTTAGTCTGATAAAGAAGACTGCCTCTGGCACACCGACTGTTGCAGGCAATACATACACCACAGAGGAATAAGAGCAGCATGCAGGGTGGATAAAAATCAATGATAAAAAAAAATTAAATATTGGAATTTTTTATTTAAATCAGATTTTTTAAAATTTAATCAGGCTTTTTAATTTTTAAGATGCTTTTAAAAAATAAACTTATATAAAGATAGTTTTAATTTAAGATATGCTAAAGCTCAAAGATATCATCATGGACTAAGGATTATAACTTGTAATTATATACTATTTGAGACAATATATTCGTGTAACCTTTTTAGAAGTTTTATAAATAGGTCACAACATGCCGTGGACTACAGTAGGGGCCCAATCTTATGGGGTTCCCAGAGGCTCCTCTATAGATTAGTAAAGATTAAAGAAAACCACTCTACCCAATGGGACTCAGTGCTCAGTCTAGAAGATCCCATTAAGCATCTCTGTGATGCTTAGTTTCAGTTCTCAAACTGTGGATTTGTGTCTCCAGAGATCATAGGCAGACGAGGTTCTTTGGGTAGATGTGATATCTTTTATTAGACCAGCTAAACAGTTGGAAAAATTATTCTTTGCAAGCTTTCAGGCACAAACACCCTTCTTTAGGCATAGGGAGAGTTTGTTGTCTCCAGAGATAACATCACTATTAGCAGCAGTACAGGAATGGTGCATAAATTGAATTTGCATAAAGCGAACCCACTTTACAATGTAACAAATAGGGATAGGTTCCCATGGCAGTGAGGGAGGGAGGGAGGGAGGGAGTGAGGCTGGGACTAGGGAAGCAGTGGGGGGAGGGGTGCTGCTCCCAGGGCTCCACAAGGCAGCAAAGCAGAAGGAACAGAGCAGCACTCACCCAAGCCTCAGGTGCAGCAGCCCTAGGAGCAGCCAGTGCCAGCTGCCTGCACCATGGCATGGCACAGCCCAGGAGCTGGGGTGAGCCTAGGTGCCGGTGAACAGGCAGAGCAAGGTGCAACCCAGTGGCTGAAGGCAGCTGGTGCCAGCCACTCCTGGGGCAGCTGGAACTGGGGCTAGGGTGAGTGGGGCCATGGCTCTTTCCCTTCTCCCCACAGACTTACCTGCTTGGGCAGGGGGGGCATTTATGCCAACTACATAAAAGCGAATTTACCTTGCATATAACGAATTATGGATCTAAATAAGAGCGAATTTGCATATAAAGAACCCACATAAATCAAGGAAAACCTGTATATGGAGATGAGAGATAACAGACTCAATTACCTACCCATCAGCCTATTGTCTCTTTGCAAGTTTGCGTACACACAGTCAAGCGCTTACCTTTCTCTAAAAGTGTGACGTTTCAAGAAGTTAAATGAATACAGGATATCAAACAACAAGAATGCACTTTTTGTAGAGAACAAGGATTAAATTGAGGCCTCCTGACCAGTGATTTAAATCAATTTGATTTAAATCAAATCTACCCTGGCAGCAGTGTGACATGAAAAAATACATCTCAGAAGCACCAGTACACAGAAATCAGAACCTTATTATAGAGCCTGTGCGTTACCGATTAGGTACACAATGAAAAGCTAGCATGTGAATAATCATTGCATACAAATAGAAAGCTGCTCTTTGTTTGTGGTGGTCAACCTGTTGAAACAAACTGACCTTCCTAAAGTATTTTAAGAAATATGGACATAAGCTTTAATTCAGTATCATATTTCCCTGGTATGACAAAAATTGAGATATGCTAAATATCAAAAAGTGTCACAATACTTTGATTGGATCCTTCAGTATGTAAGAAGGAAGGATTACGCTTGCATTTCAGTAGGATAAAAATAATGGATGTAGATACAAAGGTCTCTTCTGAACATATCCTGTCTTTTTTAGCCCTAGTATAACCCAGTCTGACTTTTTTGGTTTCATGGAAGTGCACTGTTTTACTGTGTGACTCGATTTGGAATAACTGCATAGGATACTTAATACATTGCAAATCAAATAAAACATTTGACTTCCCAGTGTATGAATAAGTTAAGAAAGAGGCAGTTAAAAGCAATGCTGTGCCTTACTTTCCCAGTGATGGATAGTTGTACTGCTGAAGTCAAAGCAGTCTTTCAAGGATCTACTGATGTGTCATTTACATTACCTTTTATGTCTGTTCTGGGTTAGGTCTGCTATCATGTACTGGGTTTCCATTCCACACTTTCCACAACTTCCAGAAAATTCCTGCCTTTATTATTGTAATTTCATTTTCTCCTCTTTGCATGAAAGGGCACAGGAAAACTGATAAACTCCACCGAGGTAGGAATTCTTTGAGAGATAATGGATCAAAAAAGTTGCAAGAGCTGGTAGATCACCCAAGAGACAGTTTTAAAAAAGCCACAACACAGGCACTGAAGAGAATAAAGGAAATAAACATTGCATCTAAAATATTCACTCTGAGATTTTAGCACACATGTTTAGCTTCTACAGAAAATGGCCAGAATCCAGATTAATCAGAAAATCCAGAAGTACCACAGAAATAATTCCTTGAAATATTGTAAAATCCACTAGAAACTTATAAGACAAAAGATGCAGACACATTGTTTCCCACCATAAATAAATCAAAGCAAACAAATGAAAAAGAAGAAATGCAGAAATCTTGTTCTTCAGTCAGACAGGTACCAAACCACATGGTGGTATAGTAATTAATCAGATGTTATTGCAGCTTTTTGCTTCTGGAGCAAAGTTCTATTTTGCCTTTTCCTGTTTTTAGGTGAGACTGTCAAACTGCAACTAGTCATGAGAAGAGCTGGTTTAAGAGAAGAAGTGAACCTAGCTAGCTGGAGGAAATCTGTCTGACAGCAGAAGAGTCTTTGAGGAACTGATTTAGAAAGAAAGAGGAGTTGATGTGATAATATAGAAAGGAGTGGAATTTTCTTTAAAGAATTCTTTTTGTTTTTTAAAAGTAATGATGAAAAGCAATAAAATAAATTGTATTTAATTAAAACTGGAAAACTAAAAGAACATTAAAATTGGATGCACTGTACTTTTGGAACATTTTGAGGGATTAGTTTATAAATCAGTATTTCAAGGTTTGTATTTAAGGGTCTAATCCTGCAACGTAATCCCCACAGGTGGACCTCATCCCCTACTTGGGGTCAGTGGGACTCCAAGAAGGCATGACAGTCTGCCCAGGCAGAGACTATTTTGATGCATAGGCACCTTAGATGAGAATATTAAATACATGTGTGTGATATGTTCAGTTCACCTTCTCTATGAGAATCGCAGCTACTCAAATCTCCCCTTGTGATCATTTCACGGAGCCTTAACCTGAAAGCCAGCATCCATGATGGAAAAACCTTGGTTTCTAAGCAGGCAGAGTGGTCTGGAATATTGTTTCCACACTATTGTCCCTTTCACATATGAGAAACTACAACTCTCCTGAGAGTCCCACTGACTTCAGTGGGAAATACACCCCTTCTCTGTGGCCAAATTCTGGTCCCTGACTTACTTTGTGTATAAGAGGGGCAGCAAAATCAGCCCCCTCCCATATATATAACATACTGTAGGATTTGGCACGTCTTTCTTTCAATGACAGCCACTAACCTCCCATATTTTACATAGATATAATTTTGATTTATACAGAATTTTTTTGTGTCTGCCTTTATTCTTTTAGTGTCCTTTGCAGGAAAGCCAGACTTTCGTTGCATATTGTTTTGCCAGCTGCAATTCCATTTTCATTATTTCAAGCTTCCATTTACCCTGTTTCTGCATCAGTACAGCATTATTCATTTCAGTGTGCTTACTCCTTGCACTAATCAGAATTAGGTCCTGGGCCATGGTTTCTAGGTATGGATTAAGAAAGATATAATGTGGTAACAAACTAAGCACCAGAAGCTTTTAGACAGAAGCAGCAAAATAACATGTTTTAAGCAAATGTTCTTAAAGAACTGTGGGCAGGGATTAAAGAAAATCCACCATACAGAAACAGGGGTGTTTCAGAGCAAAATATTTTTGAAGTCTAAAGGAGATGTATGAGTACAAAGCAAAGAAATTTTCTCTTAGCACGGCAGAACTGCAAGGAGGAGGCTCATTTATGCATTGCTGGTCTACCACGAAGCAGCCTCTATTCCTCAGATCAAGAGATCACTTTCATAACCACTTTTCTGAGGTCACAACTGAGTTTGCCGCAGTCACGCAAGCCCTTCTCTACTAGAGTTTATGATAACAATGCAGGTTCATAAATGCTTTTTAACGAGATAATACATCCCTTTTACTGAAAGAGATGTGAAGAACATGTATTAAGTCACTTGAGGTTTCCGCAGGGGGCTGCTTAGTTTAACTATTCAGCAGAAGCAAATTATGATAGTTTGTAGTTTTGTCTAGTTATAATGATGTGTCAACAATAGGATAAATTATAACCTTCCCAAGATAAATAATTCTTTAATGCTCTTAAAAAGTATGCTGATGCCCTTTTCAAATCTTTTTCAGCTGCTTTATGTTTAAAAAAGATGGTTCATGTCTATCCAGTATGTGTTATTACAAGATGTGCCTATTAAGATAGTTAAAGTTCACATTAAATGCTGAAATAACATTAGACAATAAATTATAGATAAGATTGCCCCGAAGCTTTGATATCAATGTTTGTTACTGTTATGCTCTTATAAATAGCAATGCTGCAGATATGTAAGGCTAATAAATGATGTTTCTGTTAAACGTTTGTCCAAAAAATAAGGCAATAATTATGAACTCCTTAAACAGCACTCAAAATTGCTCTCTTTAAATTGATAGGCTGCTTCCGAAATTAGTATGCCTTCCTCGTAGTCACTACCTAATCTGTTAGGTAGTGACTGGGAGGAAGGCACTAAAGTGAAGCAAATTTCAAGAAAAAGTGAATGACCTCTTCACTAATCTAAGTTCATTTTAACAGATTGATTAGGTTTCTTTGGTCTATTTCCATAATATGATTATATGATGGCAACACTACAAAGACAACTGGTATTGTTCCATTATGGATTCTTAGCTATACTCATTTAGGATAAAAAAATTCCAAAGTTTCTACATGATTTTAGAGCCTGACCTATACTCAAACAGAACCATTAAACATTTCAGGTAGCCAGTCCCATTTAGAATACATCCCTACTGCATTTTGAGGTGTGACTGCAGCATAGGTAGACATGCTCATGCTAGCTCATGGATACCAACACAAGTGAAATTGTGGAGGCCTGGACTTCAGCATCAGTTGTATAAGCCTACTGGAGAAATCAGGTTATGTACTTCCTCAGCTAACCTACATTAAAACAGTGCCACCATGCAGTAGCACAACTAAGTGGGGCAACCAGGGTAGCAGCCCCAGGCACTGCCTTCATAGGGGAAGCACAAAAATAGTCACCACTGCAATGTCACTGCAATCAGTATGGTGGCTGTACACTGAACTGCCCTGCTAAACCTCTGCCACAGTGTCTTTACTGTATCGTTATGCAGACTAGCTAGTGTGAAACTAGTATGGGTAAGCCTACTTGAGCTACAGTCATGTCTTCACTTGCAGTGTTAGTTAAACACCTATAATTTCATAAATATCTGTATGGGGCAGATTCTATTTCCCCTTCATGCGCTTAAGGGATAGGCTTTTAGCACTTATAAATTCTTTGGGATTCTACATAGCCGTGCTTGCCCCATACTTTCTTACTACACTTACCCTGGAGGTTGTACTCTGCTGATGTAGCATCACACAGTTGCACACGTAAGTTTGGGCAAGTCCCAAAACTTTAGTTACAGAAAATCCATGGCTAGTAACTGCTTGGGGCTGAAGGGCCTTCCTGTCTTTTAGTCCAGGGGTGTGGTACGAAACAGGGACCCTCAACTGAAGCGGTGTTTTAAAATACACCGCTTCAATTTAGGGAGGGTGAGCTGCCAGCAGGTGGAGCAGTCCCTGGGCTGCAGAGGGTGGAGGGGTCTGGTGCTTCCCTTCATGGTAGCTGCGGCCTCCCCCAGGCGGCATCTGCCCGCAGGCATCCGGCTCAAGCGGTCCCGGGGGGCACTGCAGCCATGGAGGGAAGCACCGGGCCCCCACGTAGCTCAGGCAGGCAGGCTCGGGGGGCAGGAAGCGGGGGAAGAGGGGAGATCAGGCTTGCCACTTTTCTTGGGCGGAGCTGCTTTCACCAGGCTGCCTGCAGGGCTTCCTGCAGGGCTGTGGAGCTGCACAGAGCCCAGTGCTTCGCTCCGCGGTTGTAGCAGCAGCAAACTAAAACTCCTCGAGAGGAGTCAAGTCATTTAAGGCGCATTACACTGCCGAATTTCCTACAGTGGCTGGAATTAACGTGCAATATACTGCCAAGATGTGCAAACACCGACACCATTAAAGCAGTGCAAAAGCATTTAGCCCACTTTAAAGTGTCATGCACACACGCCCCTCATTTTGTCTACACACAAGCCCAAGTGGTTAGGGCAACTGTACACATAGCAGAAAACACTAGTGTCTCCTGCCAAGGGAATGGCAAACCCAGTTTCTTCACCCGTCCCATTCAGAAGTGGTTTGAATCTTCATTTTCGGCATCCCCAGTGTTTTAACCACCAGACCACAGACTTGGCATTAACCAAAACACTGTTCTCTTGAAGCTGACAAATTTGGCAGCCAGGAATAGAACAAACCAGAGGGAAAGTGGCCCAGTGAGGTGGATGCTGTCCTGGAAACGAGGGAGCTCTAGCTTCCAGACTAGGTCCCTACTCCAAATGTGGCAGCTGCTCCAAATGTGGCAGAAACCATCCCAATGAAAATTAAATGGCTGATTTAGTTAGCCAGCTGAAAGGAAGCTGGAAAGCACTTTGGAGCATGCCTGGTTCATAGCATGGTGGCTAAAGTACTATGCTAGGGAGCAGGGGATGTTGGTTCAAATCAACTCTGGATGGGAAGGTGTAGAAACTGGTTTCCTATTCCCTGGGATGATGTCCTAACCACTGGGAGATTGAACCAAAAAAGCTGAGAGAGGCTTTTTTTCCCTTTTACAGCAAGCGTGCAGGGTGATCTTATTTTGTCACAGGTGAAAAAAGAATCCTAAATTGTAAGTGCTAAACGCTGCAGTTCTGTGGCTATCCATGTACCAGGTCAGGTTTATCTCCAAGTCAATTTTGAAAATACTACACTGGATCCTAAGTCATTTGAAAATTTTGCCGTTAGTCTTATCTCATTCTTTCATAGGTATTATATACACAGTGGGTGCATCTACACAAGGCACTTTAAGGCACATTAGCCTAAATTTAAGACATATTAGGGCGCATGTCTACATCCACTCATCCTTAATGTGCTTTAAAAAGGTGATTTTGGGCAAATAGTGCCTAAATGTGATACCTGCAAATGCAGGTACCAAATTTAGGCGTAAACAGTTAAAGTGTATTAACACATTTGTAGACACGTTAAAGCGCGTTAACACTATGTGTGTGGACTGCCTTGGGACTAACTTTAGTCCCAAGGTAGTCCACACACAGCGTTAATGCACTTTACTGCCTGCACATGTAGTAGATGCCTGCCTAAACCTGCTTAATGTGCGTTGAGCTAAGCATACTAAATTTGGGCGTTCTTATATGTACATGTAGACATGCCCCGTTACTGCAAATTTCCTTGGAAATGGTATTAAAAACACTATAGTATTACTTCTCTGGAAGTAAACAGATGTAATTTTGTCTTCTTTTAAAACAGGCCTAAACTAATCATCATAAACCGTATAAACTAATGCAAATATTTAATTAATAAGGCTATTTGCCTTCCCCAGTTATACCAAAAACAGAGCACCACAGCATTGCCTTGATGTATCTTTAAAAACAAATTACATTCAAGTATGGCTACACCACCAGGCTCTGTGGCTATCTATCTCCCCTGCACTGTTTTCCAAAGGTCTTTTGTTTTTTCTTACTTTGTTCACTACAGCCAGCCACACTCCCTAGACAGCAGACATACCTTAATCACTCTGCTTAGAAGAGATGCAGATAGACCATTTAAAAGTATACATTTCATCAGAATGGAAATAAAAACATTAGCATGGATGAATTAAACACAGGCCCATGCTTCAAAACAAAAAGCCCTCTAGGGACCACAAACTTTACACAGAGAACATTAAAAATACTTATAGTAACAGTACTAAGATTTATAACTGGTCATGTAACTGCATGCCACATAACCTCTCAATGCAAATGAAGAGTTGCAGCTAGTGATTCTGCTCAAGTCAGCTCAAGATTTTTTGTGGAATTTGTTTCACCTACAAGTTGCACAGTAATTTGAACAATGTGATTTACAACTATATCAATGTCACAACATTCTCACAATAATTTGCAACCAAGCTATTTGATATTAACATAAGTACAAATTGTTATCAGTTAATACAGTAACTTTAGACATCCCCCAATGGCTTCACTTTTGTTAAAATTAATCCTAATTACTGCAAGCAAATAGAATCAAGCTTTAAGGATTTCAGTTACTTTGTTACAAAAATCACGTTAAGTAATCTTAATGGGCATCTCTTCAATACCTTCCCAATAGAAATCATCATCTTACTTGGCTCACACTCATTGTTAATACTATTACCTTTAGTCTTCTTACATTAAGCAGTAACTTTTATTGCCACTAACTTCCTTCACCTGATTGAGTAACATTCTTAGTTCTTTCATGCTCCCACAGGTAAAAGTTTAGTATTATCTGCCTACCACAAGTTGGTTATACAATATCCTCCAAATTTAATTCTTCCATCAAAATCTTATGGTTATTTTTTCGTTATTGATTTGGCATATATGTTAAAATCTAAAGAGACAGGACACATCCTTAGCAAACACCACAATCGATTGATCTTAAATCATTTTACCAAAGCAACGGAGACTTTAATTTTTACTTGCTAGCCAACATATAACTTTCTTATCAGCTCTATGATGCATCCAGGCAACCCCATTTCATATGTCACTTCCCACAACACTCAAAAATGATAGGGTCGGAAGGGACCTCGAGGGTCATTTGTTCCAACCCCCTGCACGGGACAGGGAGGTCCTGGTGAGGGAGATCCCCTGCCCTCCATTAATGCTGACCTCGTGAAGGAACACCTTGAGAGGCTGGATACCTTCAAGTCAGCTGGCCCTGACAATCTACACCCCAGGATACTCAAGGAGCTGGCGAGCATCACAGCCCAGCCTCTGGCACGGATCTTTGAAAGCTCCTGGTGCTCTGGTGTAGTACCCGAAGACTGGAAGAAGGCCAATGTGATGCCTATCTTCAAGAAAGGTAGGAAAGTGGATCTAGCTAACTATAAGCTCATCAGCCTGACTTCTATCCCGGGGAAGGTCTTAGAAAAATTTATTAAAGAGGCCATCCTTAATGGACTGGCTGACGCCAACATCCTGAGGAATAGCCAGCACGGGTTTGTTGCGGGTAGGTCTTGCTTGACCAATCTCATTACCTTCTACAACCAGGTGACCTATCATCTGGACAAGGGAGAAGAGATTGATGTCATGTATCTTGACTTCCAAAAAGCCTTCGATCTGGTATCCCATGATCACCTTTTGGCAAAAATGGCCAGTTGTGGCCTTGGGTCCACCATGATACACTGGTGAAGAAACTGGCTCTGTGGTTGGACCCAGAGGGTTGCAATTGATGGCAGTCACTCATCATGGTGCCCTGTGACCAGTGGGATCCCTCATGGCTCTGTCCTTGGACCCATATTTTTCAACATCTTCATTAATGATGTGGACATTGGAGTCAGGAGTGGACTGGCCAAGTTCGCCGATGACACCAAACTTTGGGGCAAAGCATCCACACCTGAAGACAGGAGGGCGATCCAGGATGACCTGGACAGGCTCAGCAAATGGGCAGACGAGAACCAATGGTGTTTAATGCTGAAAACTGCAAGGTTCTTCACCCTGGGAGGAAAAACCTGCAGCATCCTTATAGTCTCGCCAGTGCTACGCTGGCTAGCACTACAGAAGAAAGTGACTTGGGGGTCATCATTGACCACAAGATGAACATGAGCCTGCAATGCGATGCTGTGGCTAGAGCGACCAAAACGCTGGCTTGCATCCATCTATGCTTCTCAAGCAAATCTCGGGACATCATTTTCCCCTTGTACTTGGCTTTGGTGAGGCTGGAGCTGGAGTACCGCATCCAGTTTTGGGCTCCACAATTCAAAAAAAAGGATGTGGAGAAGCTTGAGAGACTCCAGAGAAGAGTCATGCGCATGATCAGAGGTCAGGAAAACAGACCTTACAATGAGAGGCTGAGAGCAATGGGGCTCTTTAGCCTGGAAAAGCGCAGGCTCAGGGGTGGTCTGATGGCCACCTATAAGTTTATCAGGGGTGACCACCAGTACCTGGGGGAACATTTATTCACCAGAGCACCCCAAGGGATGATGAGGTTGAATGGTTATAAACTCCTGCAAGACCGTTTCAGGCTGGACATAAAGAAGAATTTCTTTACTGTCCGAGCCCTCAAGGTCTGGAATAGCCTGCCACCGGAGGTGGTTCAAGCACCCACGTTGAATGCCTTCAAGAGCAAATTGGATGCTTATCTTGCTGGGATCCTATGACCCCAGCTGACTTCCTGCCCTTTGGGCAGGGGGCTGGACTCGGTGATCTTCCGAGGTCCCTTCCAGCCCTAATGTCTATGAAATCTATGAAAAAAGCAGGAATGTTCCTCCTAAATCAACCCTGGACCAATGCTTGTTCAGTCTCCTCTTGAAAACCTGTACTGAAGGAGAGTCTACAGTTTCCCTGGGCTATTCCACTGTCCTACTGTCCTTCCTCACATCTAACCCAAATCTGCTTTGCTGCAGTTTAAAACCATTGCTTCACATCCTGACCCCTGTGGCAAGTGAAAACAGTTATTTTACTTTTTGTTTATGGCAGACTTTCAAATATTTGAAAACTGCAGTCTTGTCCCCCTCTTAATATCTCTTTCTCCAAGATAAACATACCTAATTCTCTCAAACCTTCCTCACAGAGATTACCTTCCAATCCTTCATAATTTTTATCACCAAGCTCTGGCCCTCCAACTTCACTGCATCCCTGTTAGAAGGTGGAGCCCACAACTGCACACAATACTCAATGAAACCTAACCAGCATCTTACACCTAATATACCTGTTCATGAAGCCCCAAATTGCATCTTTTTGCAGCTGTGTCACATTGATGACTTATGATGAAACTGTAATTCATCAAAACTCCCAAATCCTTCTCAGCAATACTACTGCCCAGTCAGTTCTCTCTCATTCTGTACTTGGACATTTGGAGAATCTTCCTTAGGTGTAGCCCCTTATGTTTTTCTGCACTGAACTTCATACTGTTGGCTCTAGTTCATCTTTTCAATCTATCAAGACCCTTCTGAATTCAACTCCTAGGCTAAGTACAGGCATTAAAAAAGCCCTAGGCAAAATAGATTAAACTTATGTGGGTTTCTGTAAGCAGCGTAGGTTAGTTCAGAAGCAAACAGAACACACGTTCATCTCTGGTGAGGAGAGCATGCAGGCTACCTGCACTGGCTGAGGCCAGCAGGTTGGGGGCACTCTTGCACACCTCCCAGCAGGTTCCCCAGGCTGCCAGAGACTGCCGAGTGCAGCCAAGTGGCTGAGCCATCCCTGATTGACTGCCAGGCATGGGTGAGCATTCCTTCCCTTCCTCATCACTGTCAGCCACAGGCATATGTCAACTGTAGGCATCTCACCCACCCCCTGCAATCTGGTCGTGTTCCCTAGGGGTGCACCTGCTCATGGGGACATGAAGGCCCCTGGGGGGGCTCTTGCACATCTACCCAGGGATCCCTATGCCTCCATGAGTGGGCAAAGTCCTAGGGATCCTGACTGGGCTGCCTCCCCCTCCTGCTGCGTCATCATCAGACACTGTGCTGACTCAGCTCTGTGAGAGCCTAGGGGCAGGGCTGGCTAGGTGCTTGGCTGGAACAGCTGAGCACAGGGTAAGTGGTAGCACACCTCCCCACAAGGGGAGGCTAGCAGGGGCCACGAAGGCACACGAGATGCCAGCAAACATTGACCTAACATGCATCTCCAGGAGATCTGATACAGAAGTTCAATTCCCCAGTCTAACATAAGTTAAGTTTGAGTGCACATTGATCTAGGTCTATCTTAGATCAGGTTCCACCACTTTTAGGCCAGTTTACATGTGCCAAGCTTTTGTACTGTTATGAGTTTAGACCAGTTTACAAGCCCTTACACCAGTAAAAGTGTAATGGCTGAACCTGGTCCTATTGTTCAAGTAATTTGTAGTCCTTCCCAGTTTCACATCATCTGCTTGGAAAATCTCTATTCTGGCATCCAAGTAATTAAAAGACATGTTAAATAGGACTAGAATCAGACCCCTTGTGAAACCCCATCTGAAACCTCCTGCCATTCTGACAATAATCCATTTCCTTGTGATTGAGTAAATTATGTACCCACTTTATAGTAATTTTATCTAGCTCACATTTCTCCACTTTACTTAAGAAGATCCATGTGGGACTATAGCAGGTCTAGGTTTCCAGGTGCAGCAGTAACTCCCACTGTCAGTCATATAATTTCTGCTTTGCTCTGGTTCACTATTCTCCCCTCTGCTCGCTCGCCTGCCACACCTTGCCATAATTGTTTAACTTGGGAAAAGAGAGGCTGCCCAGGACCCCAGAGCAACTTCTTGCCTGTTCTCGATCAGTGCACCAGCATACCATGGTGCCTACTGGTCATTTTTGTGATCTCCTACCTCCCATACAGCCATGGCCATGCCTTGCGGGTGTTACCAGTTAATTGTCCAGATGGGCCAGGTCCCTAGTCCAAGATCCAGCCCTTTCAGGCTTCTGTGTCTTTAAGAGTCCCAGCGGGCCCTCTGCCCCTCTTCAAGGTACGGCCCTTTCACAGGCTCAGGGTTTGCCCCTCTTAGGCCCTGGCTACCCTCTTGCAAGTCCAGTATCCACCCCTTCAGGGCTTGGGATTCACCTCTCAAAGTTTCTAAACTTTCTCGTGCCCTTAGGCATTGAAATGGTGATCTCCTTCCTCCCCTGACAGTCCTCACCCAAACCACCAGTATAAACAAATGAATAAGCCTGCTGGCTGTAATACAAAATACCCCACACAGAGTCCAAACATAAATCTCAGCTCCTTGGCAGTGCAACCCAAACCTGCCCTTACCCTGATCATTTTCCCCTGCAAGCCATCAATGCCTCACTTGCAGTACCCCATGTCAGTTCAGGTGTCAACCTGGCAATACTCTGCAGTGTCTCTGCTTAGAAGCTCTCTTCTGGGAGTCATGTGCCTAGCTTTGACCAGCTGCAGGTGTCATCTATTAGGCTCCCAGACTGGCCTAACTGCTGCAGAAGTCTCCTCTTCTCAGCCTGAAGTCCTTCATTAGATTTGTAGGAAGTTGCAAACGGAACAAGGGAAGCATAGGGCTCCTGATAAACGAAATGGGATGGCTGTTAACCGACACCTAGGACAAAACCGAACTCCTGAATGAATACTTCATGTCAGTATTCCACCAGTCCAAAGGTATTAGCCTGCTTGACAGGATACAGGATGACCATGGTGGGGGTGACCACCCTCCCACAGTTGATGTAGATCTTGTGGGGAAGCACCTACAAAGGCTAAATATCTATAAGTCAGCTGGACCGGAAGAACTACACCCAAGAGTGCTAAAAGAACTGGCCAATGTCATCGTGTGACTGATGGCAAAGTTATTTGAAAACTCATGACACTCAGGAGAGGTCCCAGAAGACTGGAAAAAAGCCAATGTGGTACCTATCTTTAAGAAAGGGAGAAGGGAGGAACCCAGGAAACTATAGGCCAATCAGTTTGACCTCAATCCCAGGTAAAATCCTGGAGAAAAATCAAAGAAACCATCACACACAGGCTAACTAACAGCATCATTCTGAAGGATAGACAACACGGCTTCACGGACAGGTTGTGCCAGATCAACCTCATTTCCTTCTATGGTACGTTTACATGTCACCTCGATAGAGGAAATTAGTTTGAGGTCATATACTTGGACTTCAAAAAAGCCTTTGACCTGGTCTCCCATGATGTCTTCATGGTCAAATTGGGAAAATGCAGCTTCAACTACTTCATGATCTGGTGGCTAGGTAACTGGCTCTATGGTAGGACCTAAAGAGATTGATTGAAGTGAGTCATCATGATGGAGGGTGACCAGTGGCATCCCCCAAGGGTCAGTACTTGGATCGGTGCTCTTCAACAAGTTTATTAACTATTTGGATTCAGGTATTACAAGCAATCCGGCAAAGTTCCCTGACAACACCAAGCTATGGGGGAGCACTGTCATGCTCAAAGACAGATTGGCAATACAGGCCAAACTGGACAGGCTCATGAAGTGGGCAGACCTCAACCTGATGGCATTTAATGCGGAGAAATATAAAGTGCTCCATCTGGGGATAAATAACCCACAACACACTTACAGGCTCGGCAGCGTTCTGTTTGCTGGCACCACAGCTGAACTAGACCTGGGTGTCATGATTGACAACAAAATGAACACAAGCCACCAATGCAATGCTGTAGCTGGCACAGCTAACCAAACAGTGGCATGCATCCATCGAGGCATCTTGAGCAAGGCAAAGGATGTCATCTTCCCACTTTACTCGGCCTTGGTGAGACCACAGCTGGGGTACTGCATCCAGTTCTGGATGCCACACTTCAAGAAAGATGTGGAGAAGCTCAAGAGAGTCCAGAGGAGGGCCACATGCATGATTAGAGGCCTAGAGACTAAGATGTATGAAGAGAGGCTGAGGGACTTGGGATTGTTCAGCCTGAAGAAGAGAAGATTCAGGGGGGACTTGGTTGCAGCCTATAAGTTTATCAGGGGTGTACAGCAGGGTTTTGGGGAACATCTATTCACCAAGTTCCCCCAGGGGAGGACAAGAAATAATGGGCACAAGCTGACTGAAGATCGCTTCAGGCTAGATGTAAGGAAAAACTTCTTTACAAGCCGAGTGCTGAGGGTTTGGAACAAGCTGCCCCCAGAAGTGGTACAGTCATCCACCCTGGTGATCTTCAAAAAACGTCTTGAAATCCATCTTGCTGGGATCATTTGATCCCAGCAGTCTTTCCTGCCCACGTGCAGAGGGGGCTGGACCTGATGATCTGTAAGGTCCCTCCCAGCCCCTAACTATGAAACTATTGCTGTCCTGCAGTACCACTGCTGCAATACCAGAATTGCAGTTGGCACTCTGTCACCGGAGCTACTCTGCCTTGTTGCCTCATTGTGGAGCTGTTTATTCTGCACTGGGTGCCGGAAGCCTATTAGTTCTTACTGCCCAGCCTTTCCTGGCACCTGGTAAGCAACTATCTGTACCTGGGGCTCCCTGCAGTTGTTTGCCACCCTTAACATGAGATGGAGTCCCTGGCTCTCTGTTACAGGGACTTTATCAAAGCCTTACTGAAGTTGAAGTATACTCTGTCTATTGCATTCCCTTCATCCATCTAGTTACTTTGCCAAAGAAAGAGATTAACTTTGTTTTGGCAAAATTTGCTCTTAACAAATCTATGTTAACTGCTCGTGATCCTCCTCCAAATGTTTACAAACTGGCTTTATAATTTGCGCCAGTAACTTCCTGGATATTGAAATCAAGCTGACCAGTCTAGGTCTTCCTTTTTGCCTTTCCTAAAGATGGGCTCTATGTTGGTCCTTTTTACAGTCCTCTGGAACCTCATCTGTCTTCCATGACTTTGTAAATATTATTGCCATGTGTTCCAAGATCCTTTCTGCCAGTTCCTTCAGCACCCTGAGATGAATTTTTACCAGGGCCTTCAGACTTAAATTCATTCAAATGAATCAAAAGCTTTTTGATACTCTTTTTAGTTATCATGACTGTTAGCTTTTCTCATTCTTTGTCTATAAAATATCTGTTTGCTGCTGTCTAGCTGCATGGTTTTTTTTTATTTTTGTGAAGACTGAGACAAAGTAGCCATTGAGTAACTTCACCTTCTTTGCTTCTTCTGTTAATAGCTCACCCTGGCTACAAAATAGTAGACATACAGCTTCCCTTGTCTTTCTTTTCTGACCAATACATTTAGGGAACCATTTCCTGTTGTTCTTAATTTTCTTTACTCTTATTTTCCCTTTTTTACCATTGCTTTCCTGATTTTGTGCTTGCAGGTTCTTGTTATTTCGTGGTATGCTTCCTTAGTAAAACATCCTGATCTGCAGAGTCAGAAGCTTTTGCATAATCAACAAAAGTAATCTAAAAAGGTACTCTAATTTCGGTACATCTTCCTGTAAGATTACAGAAGTTGATTAATTAGCTTTTTGTTTCTCTGCCTTTTCTACAACTGGCTTGCTGAATGGCTACTTCCTCATCCATTGTCTTGGATAATGCATTGCACACAACATCAGATCAGACTTTACTTGAAAGTGTAATTTCAAAATGACCTGCAGTCATAGTGATGGGAAGAGCAGGGATGGATATGAAATAACTACAGAACCAGCTGATTATTTTTCTTTGCAGCCCTCCTTTTTACATGAAAAATTCAATTTTGCAACTTAAAAGAGGTAAAAAACTTTATTTTTTTTCCTTTGTACAACCATCCCATTCAAAATTGATGTGCCACAGCCAGGGTCATAGCTATGAGTGGCATAGGAATGGAAAGAACATTGACAAGCCTATAATAATCAGCTACAAAGGACTGAAAATGTTGGTGGTAGCATGAAACCTATGGCACGAGAGGGGAACCAGCAATAAACTGATAGCCCAATATATCAATAACAATTTATTATTTATTCCTTCTCACTTCATGGATTCCTGCCTCTTTTGAAATGATTCTCATCACTGGTAAGCTATGGTGAGACTATGTGGAGAGGAGAGTCTGAAAGGTAAGTGTAGCCCATTTGATGAAAGCATGATGTGGATAACTGGGTGTAGTGAGCTAATATAGATGTCATGGGGTAAGAACAAAGGAAAGAAAGAGGTAGGATGGGAGAGAAAGATGCCTGTCTGACATATTTGTATCTTCTAGGAGACCGCAGCAATATGACACTACCAGAGAAGAACAGCTCTTCTCCATCAGTCTTCAAGCTTTGGTTAGTAGAAGAAGGAGAATAACTACATCTCAGTTCCTGCCTTTGCCTTCCCAATTTTTTCCTTGCATGCTGATACAATACTCTCACACTCACTCTTAATTACATGGCCAAAGTTTCCACTTCATAAAGGATGCCTTCTTGAGCTTTCAACTTACTGAAGGGTTCACTATACAGCAGATGTCTGTTGAGAAACTGAGCTCTAGAGATATCAGCTTTGTACTAAAGTGTATTGCATGAGTCACATTTCTAATTTTAAAGACATCATATATTGCCTTAATATGCTTTCCTTGAAGGGATCAGTGTGATAGCAGGTGGCATCAAGTATTACTGGTGAGAAGATCTTCAACCTGCTATTAACTGTTGTTAAAGCAAATATAAATTGTCTGTGACAAAAATGAGAACATAATCCCCAATTACTATGGTTGCTACTATGCATCTAAAATATTTTGGAAATGCCTACCACTGTATCAGAAGGAAAGGGGACCTTGAACATTGATAGGTGGGAATAATGACTCTGGTATGGATGTATCCATACTGTAACACCTAACTTACAAGTATGAATTCAGTTCACTACTACATCTTGAGGGCCTGAAATTGATACAGGAAAGACTCAGCTCTTCACTGAGATCAACAAAAAGAGTGTCTCACTAACAGTATCAAGGTTTAATTTTTATATAGGGTTCAATCCTTATGAAGTGCAAAAGCACTCAATGCCTGGTGACATTCAGTAGGAGCTGAGAGAACTCAGTATGTGGCAGGAATGCAACTTTCATAATTGTGAAAGTAAAACTCCTGTGATCTTAATTTAGCTTAATTTAAAAGCATATAGTACCCTGATCCATTTATACCTTGATTTATTTATACATATAGTACCTTGGTCTTTGCTTGTAGTTATTCAACCAATTAAGTATCTACTTTATAATCATTTTATCTAGCCCATATTTCTCTAGTTTACTATGTGAATGTAATTTGAGACTATATAAAAAGCCTTGCTGAAGTCCAATAATATTTATATTAATAAATATTCATTTTACTATTATTTTTTACTAATAACAACAGTACCAATTTACTAATAATTATTTACTAATATTATTCATTTACTACATTCTGCTTATACACCAATTATCCTGTCAAAGAAGGAAATCAAATTGGTTTGGCATAATTTGCTTTTAATACATCCATGCTGGCTGTTAGTGATTAGCCTTTCCTCCTCTAGGTGTTTATAGATAGGCTGTTTTATATTTTGCTCCAGTAACATCTCAGGTATTGAAGTCAGGCTGACCAGGCTATAATTCCCTGGGTCCTTCTTTTGTTCTGGTCCCCCCACCACCTACACACTTTTTTTAAAGACGATCTTTCTCTGTTTCTCTCTCACCATTCTTCGGGGACCTCGCCTGTCCATCCATGACTGAAAATACTGTTGTCAGCAGGCACATCTACACATGCTATTAATCTGCTGTAAGCTTACTGTGCAGCAAGCTTTCCCTGGGAATGCATCTACATGTGTGCACATCAGACACAAATTTGCTTCTGACGGGGGCAATTTAAAGCAATCCAGATGGTAACACTACTCCTGGTCTGCCCCCCTATAGCAGCCATGGGGAGCTCTAGACTCCCCTGGGTGCTACTCCCAGGCTGGCAGTGGGCACTGGGCTCAGGCCTGGGTTCCAGACGGTGGAGGCTGTCTCACCTCCAGAGCAGCTGTTTCCCAGCCCTATGCCCCAGGGCTGGGAAAATGTCTCATCTCCCACAGCTGTTTCCCAACCCCCTGCCCCAATCAGCCAGTGAGGGCTGGGAAACAGCAATGGGGGAATCTTTGCCAGTTCCCTGCCCTAATCAGCCACTGGGGCAGCTGTCAGCGAGCCCTCAGCTGGGTGGGGAATCCTGGCCCGGCAGGGCGCCGGCCAGGAGCTGTCCCACCAGTGGGATAGCTGGTAGCCAGTCCCTGGCTCAGTGGGGATTCCCTGCCCAGCCAGGGGCTTGCTGCCAGCTGCTCCACAAATGGTACAGCCGTTGCCAAGCCCCCAGCTCAGCAAGGAAGCAGAGAGCTCCCCAGTCCCAGGGCTGCTCAGCTCCTGTGGGGACCCAGGATCTGCAAAGTGCCAGGACAGGGGGAGGTAGAGACTGACCCCATCCTGGCTCTAATTGGCTCCTGGCTCTTGTGAGGCAACTGGGAGCTGAGCAGTGCCAGGACTGGGCCTCCTGCTAATGTGGCTGACTGGGAACAAATTTTCTCCTGGACAGACACATTAACAGGGGGCCCAGTCTTGGCACTGTTCAGCTCCCAGGTCTCTCCCAGTCAGTGTCTACATGAGTGCTACTGCACAGTGGGCACATCTACACATGACGCTACTTCAACACAGCAACACATTACGATGACAAAGCATTGGTAAGCACAAACCATGATGCCACACCTACATTGTCGTAGCAGCGCACTCCCTCATAATAGCGTGCTGCTATGGTGATGAAGGGCTAAAAATAACCACATGGGCAACTGGTGCCTTCTGAGTCAGGGTGGGGCACGAGATCATTGACTGGGGGAGAAGGGTGTCCCCCCCAGCAGCCAATCGCTGAACCCTAAATCATGAGTGGCGAAACTAGAAGTAAACTTCCACTGACACTTCCAGTTTTGCAGCTGGCATTTCCAGGAGGTGTACATCCAATCTCAGGGGATGCACCCCCTATGTGTCAGTAATGCCTGCTGCTAGGCAAGTCTGGGCCATTACCTTTATGAAGAGTATCAATAAGAACACCAGCTGTACCACAAACCCTTAATCATCTTGCTCAGAGCCTCACAGACTCCTCTGTTCTGTCTCATCAATGGTAATCCCTCAATTCGAGGATGATCTGTACCATGACTCACTGATGGGTCTTGAGGTGACTTAAAGTCCAAACCCTTGAGTCACAGATCCATCCACAGAACTTGTGAGTTTTCTACTAAGCTGTAGCCTGGGATTTCCCTCCTTTCCCTTCCTCTGCTCTTTCTTCTCTGCTTTGAGGGAAAGATACTTTATCTCAAAGCAGGCTGCTGCTTGGTTGACGTTGTGGTGCCACTGGAATCGGTTGGTAGCCAGCTACTATAAGCTCCTGATGTTGGCATCTGTATTCTTGAGGTATGCCTTCAATGTGTCCCTGTAGTGCTTCCTCTGGCTGCCATGAGATTTCAGGCTACTACTAAGCTGGAAGTAAAGCATTTCATTTGGGAGTTGAGAATCAGACATCTGCACACAATGTTCAGTCCAGTGAAGTTGGTGCTTGAAGATCACCAGCTCAATACTGGTAACATTGGCTTCAGCAAGGATACTGACATTTGTGCAGCAATCTTCCATTTGATGTAGAAGATTTTCTGGAGGCATCGGTGGTGATACCTCTCAAGGCTCTTGAGATGACACCAGTAGAGGAGGATGGGTATGATGACTGCATTGTAGACCTGGATCTCCACATCTTTTCAGAGATCATGATCAGTAAAAACATGCCAAAGCAATTTCCTGAAGGAAGCACTTGTACACCAGATCCTGTGCTCATTCTCAGGAGCCGCCGCAGTTTCACTTGCACTGCCAGCAGCTGCTGGCGCAGTGTCCCACCACCTCTCTCTGGCTTCAGGTAAGTTTTCTCCACAATCACCAATCTGCTACAAAGACCAGTCGCAGTCATCTGGTCATGGAAAAGCCTCAGGACCTTGACGTATTTTTCAGGGCATCCAAATCTGGCCAGGATTTTCCACAAGTTTTTGCAACTGATGGAATCAAAGGCCTTAGTGAGGTCAATGAAGGCCATATACAGGTCCTGATGTTGTTCCTGATGCTGTTCTTGGACCTGGAAGGCAATAAAGATCATGCAAATTGCCCCAGTAGGTGGTCTGAAATCACACTTCCAGAAGGATTGCCTCACCAAGAGGTAGAAGAGGGTTAAGAAGGATGTGAATGAAGATTTTCCCTCCTGTGGAAAGGAGGGTGCCAGAGGGTGCTGTTTGATTGTTGTCTCTTCTCTGGTGCAAGGGTCTAATTCCTACCCAGTTGCTCTGGCTTTCTCTCTGTCTGTGCCTCTCTCAGAGCAACTTGGCTCAGCAATTCTCTGAAGGTTTTCTTCACATCTCCATGTGGATCTTTGCAACCCACTCTGACTCAGAGCTGTGTGTTCCCCTCTACAGGGAGCATGAGAGCTCAGCTTTGTGGTTTCTTTTTTGCAGAAGTTCCCTGAATCAACCGAGTACCATCATGGGAACGTGCGACTCCAGGGGCTCAGCGTTATGGTTCTCTACCAGGTGTTTCTCCTCCATGACCACAGCTTAGCCTTCTCACTCAACCCACACCTGCAAAAACACTGGAGTCTGGCCCAAGAAATAAGCCACATGGGTGGGCTCCCTGAAGGTGGAATAGGTAAGTATTGAAGTGTCCTGTTACAGAGGGCAATAGCTTGATAGTTCCTGCACACAGACTTATCTCCTTTCTTGAAACTAATCACAATGTTGGTGTTCCTCAGGACCCCAGGGATCTCTTCATTGTTCCAAATTCAAAGAATAAATTAATGGAGTCTCAGCACCTATTCTTCACTTCCAACCTGGAATATTTTATCAGGTATGGCATCTGGTCTAATAGTCTTGTTTTTCTTGGTTTCCTTGGTAGCATGCCAGACTTCTGGTATAGGAGGGTCGGCAAGGGATCTCATTTTGGGGTGTTCACTAGCATATCGAAGTACATTTTCCATCTAGCTTGGATAGACTGGTCATCTTTGAGGAGTGATGAATCATCCTGTAATTGCAGGAAACTATGACTGTAGGATGCTGAACTGTAGGTGGGTTTCATTGCCTGGAAGAAACTATGCACATCATGTTTGTCTGTGTAGAGTTCAACCTCCAGCCCACAGGCCAGATCTGGTCCATTAAGCCATATCATCTAGCCCATGGGTCTCCCTAAAAAACTTGAAATTTGGCAACAAGGGACTGGTGGCAATTGGGGTATGCTCTCCTGCTGCCAAATTTGTGGACCTGTGGGGAACTTTGCAGGTTGGATGGCCCTTTGTGCTACACCATGCCAGTGCAGCGTGGGACCAGTGCATGGGGTCACACTGTGGCTGGATCTGGTACAAAGGGCTAGGTCAGGGCCTGAGATCAAGCCAGCACACAGCCGAATTTAAGGTGTGGGGGTGGGTCAGTGCACAGGATTGGGTCATGCATGTGATTGCACTGGTACATCCATGGTTGGATCTGGACAGACTGGCCCTCCAGTCCTGCAGCTGCCTATACATGAAGAGCCCACCACATCCAAGATTAAAATCTAGACATCCCACTTAGAGGACAGCAATTCAACTTGAGCAAGATTTATTTAATATCCAAGATGCCTGGACACAAGTGGTCACCCCCTAATACAGAAATTATTATGACAAATCCCACCATTAGACCAGCTGGCTTTGATCTCTCAAGCCATCTTTGGTCTTCTCTAAACCAGATCAGGACAGGACATGGCAGATGTGGATTTCTGTTACATCAATAAGGCTGGACTAGCTCACCAAACTATGACTGTGGTGCCCCTTTTCAAACTTTGAATCACATTACCTCTGAGTGTCCTCTCTGTGCATTTAATGGAACCCTGCTGGATCTGTACAATATTATAGCTAAGGCAATCATTTGGCTGTAAAATTTGGACTTAAAATTGTGAATATGTTTCTCTTTGCTTTGTGATCACTGTATCATCAAATGCTAAAGTAAGTTCCTGCTTCCTGGACTCTGCAGAAGATCTAGGCATCTGAGGTCACAGAAAACTGGAATTGCCTGCATATTTTCCAACCCTAGCCTGAGCAACACATGGTGCCTGGTGGAGCAGCTCCAGCTGGAGGTAGCTGTGGGGTGGATCAAGGTGAGAGGTGCTAGGAACTGGGGGTTTGCACCCAACCCTGCGATCCCAGTTGCAGCTTCCACATTCCTTTTTCAAAATCTTAGATTTGCCTATGAGACTAGGCAAGTATTATGAATCACAGGTATAGAGAAGTGCCTAAGGCTGTAAACATATGCATCTTTTGAGGAGGTTCTGATTGTGTGGGGTTTTACTCAGAGCAAAATGGGAGTGGCACAGCCATTTACATGTGGTCCTTCCAAGCTGCATTGCCTCTCCTCTGCCAGTAGGTGGCCAGGGAGAGCACCTCCCTGAGAGTCTCACAGGTTTATCCCTGGAACGGATTGCAATTAAGTTAAATGGACCAAAACTAATTTATAGTTGCATAAAGTGATGTCCTAGGGAAAAATGTTAGCATGTTTTCTCTGATATATTTCATGGATATATGAAGCAGAACAATGCGTATGAACATCTGTAGGATCCCATGACAAATGGCTTTCTCCCTGGAAAAAAGCAATGTCTGTTTACAGCCTAAACAGACAAGTTAGGTACCTAAACTCCTCAGATGGCAGAAGGCAGTGTAAATGTACACCTTACAGACTGACTCATGAGAGGGGTGGGAGTTGAGACAAACAAGGTGAGCACTTCTACTTGGCAATTCAGAAATCCCAGAGATACCTAGAGATAACCATTTGGAGATGCCTACGTCTCCCTACTCTCTGTGAAGAGAACATAAACCTGATGCACTTTTCAATACCTCTAAAGTTTCTCCATAGACAGTGCAGGTATCTGAGGTACCTAATGTGGCTATACAGAATTACCTCTTTGGTGCAAGGCATCTAACACTTAGGCCTATGAAGCCAATCTAAATCTAACCCAGAGATACTCATGCCACTTTCTAAATGTGGATTTGACTCCTTTTCTGATATGAAAGCTTCCCCTTCATACCCCATCTCTGCCAGGATTTCAATAAAGCAGAAGCTAAATAATGAAACATTTTGAGGGCCAAATATGAAGAGCCAGTACCTATACTACTACATATTGCAAATATATTTTTATTTTTAAAAAAGCTATATGTACCAGTGTATTTATGTATGTACATGGGTGTATGTGTGTGCACATATATATGTACACATACACATATATTTAATTGTTTTTTTCTGTGATCGTATATTCTGAGGCTTGAGGAAGGGTACTTCATACTGGAAAGCATGTCTATAAACTTCTCAACTATACAGATGGTTCAATAAAAAGATATTACCCACAAAAATCCTTGCCTCATTTTTTTTGGACCACCATGGCTATATCACCTGAACTCTATCACAACATAAAGTGAATAGACATTTTTTTCAGTAATAAATATAAATTAAAATTAGTTTGAATAGATGGAAATATAAAACAAGTTAATGGTTAATATGGCTAGCATGAATTGGAAAAGCTTGGTTATAAAATTAAGCAAAAGAAATATTTAGGAAACATATGTAATCTAAAACATAGATAAAGTACCCCAAAGGAAGATTAAATATTTAAAGACTCCTGATATTAGAACTAACTTCAAGACAAGTGTAGTGGTTACTGGAAACATGGATCCCAATTGATAGAGACATTCGCATTTGCTTAACTTTATACAAATAAATGGGCTGTGCAAAACAGCATGTGGCAGGGTGACCTAGGGGTGCCGTGACCTCCCCTTGTGTCCCTACCTACCATGCCAAATCAGGTCTCTAATGCACCCTCTATCTCGCCCGCTACATCTTGCTGGTAAATATCATTAATGGGAGGCTGCCTTGTTGCCCTCCTTGGCACAGTGCCTTGCTGTACCGGGGCTCTGTCCAATTGCCTGCCTGCGCCCTCACGGGCACCCCCTCGCTTCCCTCGCGGCCCTCGCCGCACCGGGGCCTTGCCCTTATACCGTTGCCTGCACCGGGGCCTTGCCTCGTGATTCCCCGCCCGCACCGGGGCCTGTCTCGCGCTCCCGATATTGCCAACACTGGGCTTACCTTTGCCTTTATACGAATTGTCCCCAACCAGGGCCCGTGCCTCGCGCTCTCGCCCCCAGCCGGGGCCCGTGCCTCGCGACTCCTGTAATTGGGGCTCAGGTGGCCTTGGCCTTACCTGGCCCCAGACCCCTTCCTCGGGTCCTACGCCCACTGGGCTTCTCCCAATCGGGGCTCAGGTGGCTTCAGCCTTATCTGGCCCCCAGACTCCTTTCCTGGGTCTTACGCCCCACTGGGGCTTCTCCCAGTTGGGGCTCAGGCGGCCCCAACCTTACTTGGCCCCCAGACCCCTTTCCCAGGTCTTACACCCCACTGGGGCTTCTCTCAATTGGGGCTCAGGCAGCCTCAGCCTTACCTGGCCCCCAGACCTCTTTCCTGGGTCTTACGCCCCACTCGGGCTCCTTGCCTACGCCCACACTGGGCTCCTCCTGATAATCGCGCACACTGGGGCCGGGGTCAGGACACCCCAAAATGCAGTGCCCTCTCCAGTGCTAGGAACTCCCCCCACTGCTGGGGAGCTCCTATGAGGCCTCCTCCAACCCCTACAGCCTAGCCCGGTCCTCCGGTCTTATATCACAACCAAAACAGAAAATGCAAACCCCCTCGGCTATAACATAAATCCTAAGCCAACCTGGCTATCCTTCGTCCATATCCCTGTCAAGGTCCTCTCCACCCCGTATCATCATGCCAACACTGCTCAAGCATCCGGCTTCCTTACTATGCCCACCCTGCTTGCTCCAGCAGAGCTCCAACTTCTTAGGCTGCCAGAAGGGAACTGACCCTGGCCTTGACCTTGCTGTTTATGAAGGCCAGGCCCTGCCCCCTTCTGGTCAGCTGACCCAATTGGTTGTCTTAGCAACCCACACCTGTGCTGCCCTGGTAAGCGGCAGCTGAGCCCATATTACTGTTACCAGTAACAGGCACCCTAGTGCCCTGCTACACAGCACCATTTCATTTTGACTTCCATTTTGCTGTTATGAAGGTACAGTGTTTCATTTCTTCATTTCATTTTGTTGCGTTTTGTTTTGTCAAAACTGTTTCACTGTTTTGACGTGTTTCAGCATTTTGGCCATAGGCTATAATGGGGAATCATGAAAATGCCTATACTTTTGTGATTTCTTACCTGCTTTGGATGAAAATTGCAGGGAAGGTAGCCCCTTCTGAGGGCATGAAGTCTACTAAGTTTCAAGGAGATATGTGCAGGGGTTTTTGTGAAACTGCACCTCAAACAGTTGAAAGCAAAACTCGCATCACTTGCTGGCGGCCTCCTGTCATCCTGTGTGCAGAACTGGGGGCCCGAAACCCCGGGAGGGCTATGGGACAGGAGGCTGCTGTGCTGAGAAGACTGCTGCTGCCACGTGCCCCAGGAAACCTCCTGTCATCCTGCGTGCAGATCTGGAGGCCCATGCCCTCCCCCCTGGAAGGCCCATGCTCAGTGGCAGCATTGGGCAGGCAGGTGGAGGGGCACTACAGTGAATTTTGGGGTGGCAGTAGCCCCCCCTTCCATTGCTGCGGCCTGGCCCTGAGTGCCAGGGAGAGCCCAGTGCCACCCCTGCTGCAGTCCCGGGAGTGGCAGAGATGCTGCCTGCCTGCAGGCACTGGGCTACACTGTACCAGGGGGCTTGTGGAATGATGCAGCCCAGTGGCTGCAGGCAGGCAGCATCCACTGCTCCTGGGGCTGCAGCAGGGGCAGCACTGGACTCTTTCCAGTGCTTGGTGGCAGCACTGGGAGGGCAGGTTGAACTACAACCTGCCCTCATTCTCCCCATTTCCCACCCCCGGGCTGCACACCAAGCAGCTCCATCAGCCCCACAGAGCTGAGCCTGGCAGCAGGAGGTGGGGGAGAGCCACTGGCTAGGGCTGCACTCAGAGCCAGGGTTGCACTCTGAGTGGCTCTCCACTAGCCCCTGGTGCCAGGCTCAACTCCTGCATAGCCTCCAGCCACTGGGCTTTTTTCACCAGGGCTGCGCTCCGAGCCAGGGCTGCGCTCCAAGTGGCTCTGCCAGTTCTATGCTGCTCAGCCTGCCAGGAGGTGGTGGGAGACCCAGTGATGGTGTCGCTCAGGGTGCAGTGCCACCACTGGTTCTCCCGCCACCTCCTGCTGGGCTGAGCTTCATGGGACTGGCAGAGCCACTTGGAGCTGGGGGAAAGATTTGGGGGTTGGGGAATCCAACAGAGAAATGGGGGACTGTTCAGGGATCTGAACATATCCCCAGCTCCTTGTTTGATTCTATTGCTTCACCCAGCTCTCTGATCACTTCTCCAGCATGCCTGGCTTTGAAACTCAAAACGTTTAGGAACTTTTGAAATGTTTCGAGTGCCCTTGTTTCATTTCAAAGCTGTTTCATAGCCTTTTCTTTTGTTTCAATTGAGCTGTTTTGAGCTTGAAATGTGTCGAAACAGCTTCAAAATGAAACACCCATCGAAATTTCATACCGCCCTTATAAATACTCCCAGTATCATTAAATGCGTGTAAAAGTCTTTGCGAGGCTGGAACAACAGAAAGCAATGATTTCTGTTAGTTACTGTTAGATGTAAAGAGATATCACTTTTAAGAGGGAATGATTTCCTATTTAGGTGAATGGTTGGATTTTTAATTTAATTTTGTAAACAGTGGATAAGCAATGCAGTCATTGATGGCTTATCAATATGACATATTTGATGCAGATTAAAAGAAAGAGTTAGAGTATAAGCACTGACGGAATCACAGTACAATTTTAGAGAATAAACAATTCCATATTTGATAAGAATACTGTTGACAATTTGACTTTTATAAAAGATGTTACCATTTTGCTTTGAATAAACTTTTAGGTCTTACTGTAAGCTCGTATTTAGTTATTTTACTTAGTGTAGTGCTTTACATTGCTTTTTAATTTACATATCAATATAGATACCTAGACTTAAGAAAATGTTAGGTGCATGAGTAGACAGGATTGCACCAAAAATTGTAATCAAGATAATTTTCTGCTATAAACAAGCTATGCCCAACTGTGCCCTAAATCCAAAAAAATAATTTAGTATGACATAGAGATAAGCAGTCAAAGCACTGAGTTATCTATTATTGCCACATCAGATATAAAGGAAAAGCATCCACACCTGAGGACAGGAGGGTGATCCAGGCAGATCTTGAGAGGCTCAGGAAATGGGCAGATGAGAACCTGATGATGTTTAACACTGAAAAATGCAAGGTTCTCCACTTTGGTAGGAAAAACCTGCAGCATCCTTATAGGCTCAGCAGTGCTACGCTGGCTTGCACTACAGAAGAAAGAGACTTGGGGGTCATCGCTGACCACAAGATGAACATAAGCCTGCAATGTGATGCTGTGCCTAGTAAAGCAACCAAGATGTTGGCTTGCATCCATAGATGCTTCTCAAGAAAATCCCAGGACATCATTCTCCCATTGTACTAGGCCTTGGTGAGGCTACAGCTGGAGTACTGCATCCAGTTTTGGGCTCCACAATTCAAAAAGGATGTGGAGAAGCTTCAGAGAGTCCAGAGAAGAGCCACATGCATGATCCAAGGTCAGGAAAACAGACCTTATGATGAGAGGCTGAGAGCCAAGGGACTCTCCAGCCTGGAAAAGCGCAGGCTCAGGGGTGATCTGGTTGTCACCTATAAGTTTATCAGAGGTGTGCAGCAGGATCTGGGGGAACGTCTATTCACCAGAGCGCCCCAAGGGATGACAAGATTGAACGGTCGTAAACTGCTCCACAACTGTTTCAGGCTGGACATAAGGAAGAACTTCTTTAGTATCCGAACCCCCAAGGTTTGGAGTGGACTGCCCACTTTTCAAGCACCCACTTTGAATGCCTTCAAGACATGTTTGGATGTTTATCTTGCTGGGATCCTATGATCCCTGCTGACTTCCTGCTCCTGGGGCAGGGGGCTGGACTTGATGATCCTCCGGGGTCCCTTCCAGCCCAAATGTCTATGAAATCCATGAAAAGTGTTATGTTATAAAATTGAGAAATTAAAAGTCGTGATGTATAACACTATACTGGATATTGTAGGAGACCGTGGAACACTGCCCACGTCTGAAACACAGATGTTGAAGTGTACAAAGTATTTAGGATAGACAGAAAGAAAAACATAGGCAGTGAGATAGCATTTATATATACAATAGATGGTTTGTAGGGATATAAAATGTGATAGCATAGATAAAATATTATCTACATGAAAATTATGTTAAGGAAGAAATTATAATTAAATAATAATAAAAATATTAGATTGCGTTGGGGAGCTGTTACCAACACCCAAGTTCAGACTTGGAAAATGATAGGGGTCTCTACAAAGTCTTGGAAGATTTCAGTCATATTAGAAATTGCATAATCATGGGAGTCTCCAATTGCACTGAGTAACAAACGCTATACTTAACAGCAGGACTTGGATATTTCTGGATGAGTTAGCCAATAAGTTTCTCTGTCAAGTGGTTATGGTGCTTATGAGGCTAAGAATGGACAGTAAAAAAGCCCGTAGCTGAATCAATTCAATTTTTGTAGGTTAGTCTAGGCTGCACAGATTGAACTGATTAGCAAGTGAACAGACATTCACTTTTGATTCTGGAAATGCAGCCACATGCTTACAGTGGCCCAGGCCAGAAGCTATGGGGCGCTAGAACATACCTCCCTGCAGGGCTGGAGCAGACAGCTTGGGCCAAGGCTAGTCTGCCCACCCTGTGAGAGGAGGCTTGCGGGGGGAGGTATGAAGCATCCCGAGATGCTGGGGGACTGTGAGTTAACTTGAATCTGGAGGGGATCTGGGACAGAAGTTCAATAAACTGGTTTAATTTAAATCATAGAAATCACAGAAAACTAGGCTTGGAAGGGACCTCAGGAGGTCATCTAGTCCAACCCCCTGCTCAAAGCAAGACCATCCCCAACTAGATCATCTCAGCCAAAGCTTTTTCTAGCTGGGTCTTGAAAACCTCCAAGGATGGAGATTCCACCACCTCTCTGGGCAACCTGTTTCAGTGTTTTACTACCCTCCTAGTGAGAAAATTATTCCTAATATCTGACCTAAACTTCCCTTGCTGCAACTTGAGACCATTGCTCCTTGTTCTGTCATCTGTTACCACTGAGAATAGTCTATCTCCATCCTCTTTCAAAACCCTCTTAAGGTAGTTGAAGGCTGCTATTAAATCCCCCCTCAGTTTTCTCTTCTCCAGACTAAATGAGCCCAGTTCCCTCAGCCTCTCCTCATAAGTCATGCCCCCCAGCCCCAGAACCATTATTGTTGCCCTCTGCTGGACTCTCTCCAATTTGTCCACATCCTTTCTGTAGTTGGGGGGTCCAAAACTGAACACAGTACTCCCGATGTAGCCTCACCAGTGCTGAATAGAGGGGACTAATCACTTTCCTTCACTTACTAGCAACACACCTACCAATGCAGCCCTGTATGCCATTAGCCTTCTTAGCAACAAGGCCACACTGTTGGCTCATATTCAGCTTATTGTCCTCTATAACCCCCAGGCCCTTTTCTACAGAGCTGCTGCCCAGCCAGTCTGCCCCCAGCCTGTACTGGTGCATGGGACTGTTCCGCCTTATGTGTAAGACTTTGCATTTGTCCTTGTTGAACCTCATGAGATTCCTTTTGGCCCAATTGTCTAGGTCACTCTGAATCCTAGCCCTACCCTCCAGCATATCTACTGCTCCCCTCAGTTTGGTGTCATCTGCAAACATACTGAGGGTGCATTCTATGCCATATTCCAAGTCACTGATGAAGACATGGAAAAAACCAGCCCCAGGACCAACTCCTGGGACACTCCACTTGATACTGGCTGCTAACTAGACATTGAGCCATTGATGGCTACCCTCTGAGTTCATTGCTCCAGCCAGTTTTCTAAGTCTGATACTACATCCATCCAGGTTTATCTTAAACCAGTTTTGACAATCTGAAAGCAGTTTATGGGCCCTGAACTTCTGTTATGTAACAGATTTGAACCACTTTCTCACCACTTACACCAGTTTACGTGTAATTTCTGTCCTTAGCCTGAGAGGCAAAGCTACCTTAGACCTAGTTCTGGCTACTGCATTTGTAGATACAGTTCTTATAGAAGAACTTTTTGGGGAAATAATCTAGGATCAGCAACCATGAACTGATTCAATTTAGACTAGATGGAAGCAGGGATAAGAACAGGTTAACAAAGCTTCAGAAGTGCTACTTTTGAGAAATTAAGGAAATTAGTTAAGGAGGTTGACTGGATTTGAGAGCTAAGGAACAGGATGTGGAAGCATTTATGGAACTATTTCAAGACGTGAAAAGCTTTTTGGGACTGAATCTTATATAAGAGGAAAAAATGTGTCACTCCTTGCCTGTAACAGGTTTCTTAATTCCTGTAAACCCATTCCTAATACTGCTATCCCTAATAAATGCCTATGCAACCTCATCTTTAAAACTGTTATGAAATAAGTTTCCATAACTTCCCACAGAAGCTTTCCCTGTGTCCTACTGTGTTTACAGTTAAGTTTTTCCTGAGACTTGATTCAAATTTACTTTGCTTCATTTTAAACCATTGCCAACAAATCCCGTCCTGCAAACAGGAGAAAATGATGCTCTTCCATCTCTTTAACATAATCTTTCAAACTGCTACTCTGTAGGCATGTTTACACAAAAGCTTACTGCGGAACTGCTTAATTAACTCCACAGTAAGTGCCTCAGCATCTATACGTGCAGTCGTATTAGGGATAGTGGAGGACAACGGTGTTGTGCCTGGATGCTAGCAAGCACTGCCTGACCCAACAGATTATTTCAGCCTGTGTGCTACATAACTTCTGCAAGGCCAGTTTTGCTAAGCTATATGATGCTATTTTTATAGCACTGGAAGAAGTGCAGACTGACCACAACAGAGCTATCAGAGATAAAGAAAATTTGCATTAAAAAATATACAATTTTGGATTTATTATTAACTTGATGGTCACCGAATCACCCTTAGGCATACCTCTTCCATTATCCAAGAGACTTCAGAAGGTGAATGCTGACATTGTGCAATGTTACAACGAAGTCAAAATAGCAGTTTGAATGTTTAGACAAAAGGTCTAACTCTAGAGATGAACTTACAGAAATAATTAATAATCCTTAGTCAGTCACATTGAGGTAAAATGACTTTGACTTGTATACCAGCAGCAACAGAGATGCAATGTGCCTTGTGGCAATGTTGAGGATTACTTTTCAATTAACACCTGTATCCCATTTCTGGACTTCACGATTAAAGAACTGACACAGATTTACATTGCATGGCAAGAGACAATAACACCTAGGCATTCTAGTGCCTTGTTTTTCAAGTCAATATCCATCTGAAAAATGTAGCTGTGTTTTAGAGGTGTATGATCAAGACTGGTCAGGTACCAGAATGTAATTTGAGCAGAATTTCAAATGTGGACAAAAAAAGGGGGAGGGCATGGAAAAAAAGAGAAATGCTGAACATAGCCACTAATACTTTAGCAAACAGTGACAAGAAATGGTACCCAAACTTTCACATTTTCCTATGCATGTTTCTTGTATCTACAAATAAAGCAGAAATAAGTTTTTCTACTTTTCAGAAAATTAAATCCTGGCTTTATTCAGCAATGGGTGAAGAGCATCTCAATGGACTGGCTACATGGAACATTAACTCAGGTGTGGAAAGAACAGTCAACAAAGCATTGGATGCACTGTCAAGATGCACAAGGAAGTTAGATTTTGTTTTATGAATCTGAATAAGAGACATACACGAATTCTAATGATGACAGAATCAAACATCTTTTGATTATTTGCTTATATTGTTGCAGTTTTTATGCTCAGTATATAATATAGCAAACAAATACACATTCCATTCAAGTTGTATTTTTTTTGCTTTGATCTTAAACTGAAACCTATAGCTCTAGGCCTCTACCATATTAATAAAGCTTCCAGTAAAACTTTTTAACTGAAGAAAAATATGCATTGTGTTAAATGTGATGCACCTCACCACCTGCACTCTCCTTTTCAAAGTCCTATATCTGACCATGGCCTCTGTTTACTATGTATAATATTCCTGATCTCCAAATCTGACTGGTCAAGAATGCCAGTCCCACCTTCTTCTCTTACTGCTTGAAATGCCTCCTCTTGTGTCTTCATTTATCTTCCCAAAAAGAAGGGAGAACTGATTTCCTCAGGACATAGAGAAAGGGAGGGGGACACTAAAAGCAAAAGGTTAACAAGAGCCACTATGTTTATCAATATACCTGCTATTCTCCCATCCCTTTCTGTGTTTTCTGCAGGCATAACGCTGGGAAGACCAGCTTCCAAGCTCACTCTCCCCATTTCCTGCTCATTAACACTGTTTTTAGGTTGCTAGGCCAGCCCCTTCTTTCTCCTTTTAGTGTCCTCCACATCCTTGTTTAATGCTGCCTTCTAACACTGAGGCATGCCAACTCAACATCAGTCCTCTTCTTCCTTCTACTCAGCCCTGCTCTCTTTCTCTACCTCCATCTTGCTTGATTTTATTGGATGCATATCCTGTCTTGAACTTCTATTCTCCTCTCCTCATCTCCCGCACTCTTTGAATACCTGTTCCCTAGCCTTCTGGGTCTCTGACAACAGACCTTTCATCCTTGCACGCTTCTCTTTCCAATGCTCACAGAGCCTACACTTGACAACCATACATAATGTGTGAATCCAGGCATCAAGCATCCTAGTTAGGTGCATCTATGACACTAAAGGAAAGGGGATGATTGCACAACATGATCTGGTGCCTCAGAATTATCACATCTTCAGTTGTCGTATATATGATGCACAGCCTCTTTCATGAAAGAACAAGACAAAGTGGGTGAATCTACATGATCATTAATGTGCTGCAGTTATTTCATAGTTTCATAGCTTCAAGGTTAGTAGGGTCGGAAGGGACCTGAGCAGATCATCAAGTCCAACCCCCTGCCATGGCAGGAAAGAGTACTGGGGTCAAATGACCCCAGCAAGGTGATTGTCTAGCCTTGTCTGAAAGACCCCCAGGGTAAGAGCCAGCACCACTTCGCTTGGAAGTTGGTTCCAGATCCTAGCCGCCCTGACCGTGAAGTAGCACCTCCTGATATCTAGCCTAAATCTACGCTCCGCCTAGCTTGTGACCATTATTCTTGGTCACTCCTGGTAGTGCTTGGGGGAACAGGGACTCCCCCCATTGCCTGCTGGTCCCCTCTGACTAGTTTGTAACAGGCCACTAGATCCCCCCTCAGCCTTCTCTTTTGGAGGATGAACAGGTTCAGGTCCCGTAGCCTCTCCTCATAGTGCCTGCCCTGCTGCCCCCTGATCATGCGAAGGGCCCTCCTTTGGACCCTCTCCATGTTGTCCACATCCCTTTTGAAGTGCGCCACCCAGAACTGGACGCAGTACTCCAGCTGCAGCCTGACCAGTGCCCCATACAGGGGGAGGATCACCTCCTTGGACCTGCTTGAGATGCATCTGTGGATGCATGACAAGGTGCAGTTGGCCTTCCTGACTGCATCCCCACAGTGCCGGCCCATGTTCATTGTGGCATCAATGATGACTCCAAGATCCTTTTCTGCCTCTGTCCTGATGAGAAGGGGAGTTCTCCAGCCTGTAGGTATGGTGATGGTTGTTCCTCCCCAGGTGCATCACCTTGCACTTGTCAGTGTTGAATCCCATCCTATTCTCATCTGCCCACCCCTGTAACCTGTCTAGGTCCAAATGTAGCCTATTCCTTCCTTCTAATGTGCCCACATCCCCCCACATTTTAGTGTCATCAGCAAAACTGAACAGGGTGCTTTTTACCCCCTCATCCAAGTTGCTGATGAAGATGAACAGTGCAGGCCTGAGGACCAAGCCTTGGGGGACCCCACTGCCCACATCCCTCCAGGTCGAAAATGACCCATCCACCACCACTCTCTGGGTGTGGCCCTCCAGCCAGTTAGCAACCCATTTGACTGTGTAGGTGTCAACACCACAGTCCCCCAGTTTCTTAATGACAACGGGGTGAGAGACAGTGTTGAAAGTCTTCCGAAAGTCCAGAAAGACTATGTCCACTGCTACCCCTGCATCTACTGATTTGGTGATCTAATCATAGAAGGCCACCAGGATGGTTTGACAGGACCTGCCTCTAATGAACCTGTGTTGGTTGCCCCTAAGCATAGTCTCCCTTGCTGGCCCCTCATGGACATGTGCCAGAATAATTCTCTCAAAAAGCTTACCCAGGATTGAGGTAAGACTAACTAGCCTATAGTTCCCCGGGTCCTCCTTCCTCCCTTTTTTGAAGATGGGAACCACATTGGCCCTCTTCCAGTCCTCTGCCATCACATCAGAGCACCACGAGTGCTCATACAGAAGTTAAAGTTATTGCACATTAAGTTTAATACTTGGATAACCAAGTACTAAATGAATGTGCAGGAATTGGAGCTACTGCACAGTAGCACTGGTACACAGGTTTTTTCAGATGCTAACTGTGCTGTAGCCTAATACTACTGCACAGTAGTGTATTAGCACAGGTTTTGCACAGCATGCTACTGCACAGTGTAATTAGGCTATTGAGCAGTTAGCGTCTCGTGCAGATGCAACCATAGAGCAAGCTCTGGATTTGCCTAGGATTTAGTCAAGCATACTACAAAGGCATACAAATTGCTAAACACTCCCAGCCAGCTAAATATCTTTTCACCGCAGGTTAATACTATGGCATGGAGTCTCAATCATTTAAGCAAAGTAGTTTCTTTTTTGATTTGGAACAGAATTGATACCAAACCTTCCCAAGTCCCTTGTACAAATCTTTGACCCTTGTATAGATCTTCCAAAATGTGTTACTTAAATCAATCATCTGGAAACAAACTGATCTGTCAAGACTCAGACAATTGAATCACTGCTGCACGGTCCTTGGGATAAAATTTTATGACCTTCATCACTAATTCACTTACCAATCCATCTCACTCCAGAGTGGGATGGTCACTGCTGTATAGAGCAGTCTTACCACAATATTTTCCCTCTAACACTAGCCTCAAGCCACCCCGCGCTCCTTCCTCAATTAATCTTTTCTATCCTATACAGTTCCATTGGACATATCACCACCTTGCTCCTCTTTTGCTTGATGTCTGTCTCATACTGTTGCAGTGTAGGACCAGCCATCTGGAGGACTCTCTAGTGCTGCATCTCCATGGCCTCCATTCATGGCTGTCAAACAAATCCTTTTTATAGGCTGCAATGCCAGATTCCCTGATAGGCTAACCTCGGCCAGATGCTTCTCCATCCCCACCTTAGACCTGTAGTGTCCTTAAGGACACCACTGAACAGTAGTATAACTAAGCAGGTGGTGACCAGGGCAGCAGCCCCTGGCGCTGACACTGGGTGGGGGGAGAGTACGAAAATAGCCTCTGCTACAGTTGTTGGCTGATACTGCCACCGCTCTTGGCAGATGCCACTGCCCCATGTGCCCAGGAAGCAGAGCTTCCCAGTTAAGCCTCCATCACTGAAACCATCTTAGAGACCTGGATAGGTCCAGTCCCTCCTTGCTGCCTTTTCTCCTCTGCTTCTTCGTCTGACTCCCTGTGGGTGTGCCCCCAAACCCCTTCTCCTGCTGCTTTCTCTTGTCCATGTGCCTGATCATAGGGGATCATAGAAATGGACTTCCTTCCCTAAGAAAGACAGGCAACATACTGCTACTGCAGCTCCTGCCTTCTCTTCCCCTCACTCTTCTTTTTTTAAAAAGAGCAGCCATAGGCTCCTTTACTCAGCTGCTCAGCTAAAGCATGGGGCTGTGTCAACAAGGCTACAAGCTGCTCCTCTTCCTCTGTCTCGGGTGTTTGTCCAGGTGAACTGATCAGCCTTTCCTCAATTCCTCCTCTCTTGGCTTCTCTTCCATCACCTGTCCTGATGCTGTCTGTGAGGCTGTGAAAGAGTGTTCACTGAGCGCTAAACACTCTTTCCACAGCCCTCTTTCCTGTGTCTCTTCTTTATTGGGCCCCCTGAACCTTCTACCCCCATTATCCAGTCAAAGTCCTTTGTTCTTTTCTTCCCAGCCATATTCACAACCACTAGAGCAGCAGTTGCATATTTCCTTCCTGCAGTAGGGGCAACAGCAGTCCTGTGTTGTCTTGCCCTGATTTGCCCACGCATCATGGAGGTAACAACCCTATGCCTACTCCATTAGTGCAGCCTGGGGCAAGGCCCCTGTAAGAATTTGAAACAGCTTACTTTTGGTTCTTCCCTGAGGCTGTGTAAGAAGTGAATTAAGTAGGAAGCTCAATTGCAGTACAGCAATGGGAAAGACAGGAACTCCCAGGTTGGGATGTGGGTTCAGTTCTGCTCCCTGTAAGGAAAGAAGCATCTAGGCAAGGGGTGGCAGCTGAGAGGTGTTAAAGTCTCATGGAAGACTAATGTTGCAAAAAAGACTGACCAGGCTTCATAAGTCTGAAGAAGACTGCTGTGGTGTATGAACCACACATGTGAATAGCTACCTCCTGCCCTGTTACAGCTGCACAGTACATTTCATATTACTGACAAATAGTAAACATTTGGAAACTGTGGCTACAGGTTCTAATTTCCAAATGTACCATTTTTTTAAATTAAAGGCAAAAGGAATCCAGAATATTTTAAGTAAAGTGCAGACAAGAGGTGTGTGCGTGTGTACATGTGTGATATATGATAGATTTAAGTGCATCTACTACCCAATATGTCAGTTATAGGGGAGCAGGGATCACCAGTGGAAGGTGTTACTTGGTATTCAGCCTAAATTTTATTTTGTTTAATTTCTTCCCATTGGTCCAACTGCTAAAGTGGAACATCCTAAAGAAGTCCATCCTTTTTTCACGGTACGTATATACTTGTCACGTTCAACCTGTGTAGGTTTGATTACTTTATTCTTCTGTCTTCCTTCCAGCCCTATAATTGTTTTTTGTGTGTGTTTTACACACAAAAAACCTCTCAGATGTACTAACATTTTTGTGATCAGCATGTGCTCAAAATAGAATACTGTACTCCAGATGTAGTCATGCTGGTTCTATGCAGAAAGGGATTATAACCTTCCTGTTTTGTGACATAGTACCTCTTTTTATACAGGCCAAAATTCACATGTGGCTTTTTCGTGTTTCTGTCAAAGAATCCCATTACAAGCAAAGTATCAGTTTGCTGACCACTCTTTCCCTTGGTTCACTACCCTCATTGCTGTTTGTGAGGTTCCTCCCTCCTACTCAACCTCACGTCTTTGGCTTACTTTTCCCCAGGTGAATTAGTATGCATTTTCTACATTGGCTGCTCAGACTATTTTATTAAACTGTATTTGTAATATCTCTATGTCTTTTTTCATTATATCTGGACGTGTGGATGTTTGAACATCTCCCTAACTCAGTATCATCCTTCAATTTAATGCACCACAAAACAACCTTTTTAGTTTCTTTCATCATGTCAATTGCCTGCCCAAATGTAGATGCTTTTGTTTTGGGATTCCAGGGTAGAACAAGAGGGCTTGTTACTATATTATTTACTTAAGAATTCAAACTCTTACCTATCTTCTTAGTGTTCAAAACAATGCAAGGAACTAGAACATGATAAGATGCTAGAGACAATCCCTGTTCTCACCCAATGAGTATTCCAAGCCTCCATCAGCCATATTGCAACAGCCTTCCCACATCAACAGCCTTCTGAATGCCCTTCCTTCTTCCCAAATGCATAACAGAGTCAATTCTTAACCTAGCAGACTTCTTCTTGGACACAAAGATCCCAATTTAGGGACACACATGCACAAAACCTCCAAACTATTTCTGCAACTGCTAGATATACATCTTGCTGGGGTCGTTTGACTCCAGTACTCTTTCCTGCCATGGTAGGGGGTCGGACTAGATGATCTACTCAGGTCCCTTCCGACCCTAAAAACTATGAAACTTAAAGAAATATGAGATTCCTTCCTTTACAGTAAAAACTCTGTTACCTTAAATTCATTATGTTAATAGTTTTCTAAGGTAAATCCTTTTCAATATGCTTCCCAGGGCCCTGCCCCCTTCTGGTCAGGAGAGACAGTGTCTCCCAGAAACAGAAGTGCATGGGGCACTTCTACCTGGAGGTGGTGGAGCATCAGCCTGGAGATTTATCTGTGTATTTCCTGTCTTTCTCCAAGGTGCCACCACCACGCCAGGGGCAATTGTCCTGTGCACCTGTGTTTCTAGGCGATGCCTTGCAGGACTTAACTGTTTTATCCTAATCCAAGAACTCCCTCTCCTGCCAAAGCCACTTCCCAATCTGGAGTGGGGTGATTCCACCCAAAAGTGGTGGTGGCAGCAGTACAGTACCCAGGAACCTTTGAGGTAAACTGAGGTAGTGCAACAGTGGTTCTCAACTGGGGTGCCACCAAATTCAGAAAAGTTATGGAAGGGTGCCTTGAATCTAAAAAGGTTGAGAACCACTGCCCTCTATCATCTTTGTCATAACAGGCCACAGCAGATTAAATGTGAAAGAAAAAAGCCACAATGGTGCCCTTGGTTTTGTGCTGATTTTGACTGTCTACAAAATAGAGATGCCATGGCTCTACACAAGACACCTCTGCAATTGCACTTGAAAAGTTTGGCATAGCAGAATCATTGGGAATAGCTTGTTAAATTCCTGCTGCTTCCAATCAGCTAGAGAGTAAAGATTGTCTTTGCATGAAGAATTTGCACGTTACTTTAAAAAATAAATCATTCCAATTTGGATCAAGCTGTTAATCCCCATGGAAACAAAATAGTGCCTCAATGGGGTAATTAATGAGACCTCTCTGAAATAATTTCAATCAATTTCATTCAGAGACTTCACACTGCTGTTGTAGAAATGTCTTCATCTTATAACCTCTGAGTCTGAACACTGTCTATTTTGGCTGTGTGGTTGAGGGCCAACAAGCACAATATTGGGTCCAACATTAATGAGGACTGTCAATACTTTCCATATGGTGAAAGAAGCCACAGCATCTTGGTGGTTCTCAGATATCCATTATGGAGCCAAGATAGAAGATAGAAAATTACTGTTGTTTTCATTTTTATTCTGATTTTTTCCCACTACACTGTGTGACATGCTGCGTGTATGCACAAGTAATATAGTCCCTGCCTGTGTTTATAGCAGTGGACAAAGACAAGAGGCCAGATTCCATTCCACCTATTGGGCATCTAAATGGACTAAAGTGCCAAAATGTGAGTTTATATCACCCTGTTCATGTTCCTGTAAATCTCTTAATACATTATCTTTTGTGATATGCTATCATCTGACTTTTAGGATTCATTTGCAAAAATAGTGGAAAGGAGGAAGACCCATCAAACTTTTGTATGAATGGTTCTTCAGGGACTGGAGAAGGGTGGAAAAGAATTGCACTTAGCTACCTATGTCCATTTCCCCACCTAAGAAGTGGAATAGTACCTGGCTCTATACTAGCATATAGAAAGCACAACCTGACACAGATTTTCAGAATTAGACTGTTTAAATATTTCTCTGTTTTCTAAAAATTTAGGGCCACAATCTTAGTCCAGGCTATAAAATGTCCAAAGGGCTGCTGTATTCCTTCCCTGCATATTTGGGTGGGGTCACACAGAGCAGCAATGAATGCATCTGAGCTGAACAGAATCACTTACGTGCCTAAACCCACTTCTAGGTGTATCTGTGCCTTATAGGTGGAATAGAATCTGGTTCACTGTGGTTATTCCGACTCTTTTCGATTTGTACAATGTTTTTAATGGTTATTTGTTGATTCATGTGCAGCCCTGACGAGGGATGGATAGAACTTCTTGAGTGTACCCACTCTGACCCTTGAAAGATCCTAGAGGGTGATTTTTTTCCTGCCCCGTGGGCTTCAATATATTCAATTTGCTGGTGACAGCCAAGTCTATGAACACAAGACTGCAAAGGGCTTCTTGGGTGATCAAATTCAGTTCCCTGCTTTCACAGGCAACCGTTTGTTTAAGGAATCTCAAAGATTTTCACCTCAAATCCTCACACAGAACTACCAGGCACAATACCTGAAACACCAACAACCCATGACAACAGGGTTTGGTAGCATTTTAGATTGGTGGGCTGTTGCTTGCAACTGTGAGTTGCTGATCTCTTCCACCACTGTGGGTTACTGCTTCTCTCTACAGTGTCTCCCTCTTTAGTCCCCAGGCCACCTGCTGCTCCTTCTGCCAGACACCACTACCCTCCCCAATGGCAGTGGGCAGGGACAAAATCAGTGCCACATTGCAGGGCAAAGAAGGGGGACATGCCAGGCCAAGCTGTGTGCTGCCTTCTCATATGCCACCATTGACCTGGTCCAATCATTTAACAGGCCTGATCCAACCCATAGGCCGTAAATTGCTGGCCCCTGGCTTAAAAAATGTCACAGGTAAAAGCAGGGGAGATGAAAGCATTTTCAGTCTCTTGCCACTGCAATGATAGGGAAGTAGTTTATTCACATATACTTGTAATATCCTAGAAAAAGGTTCTTGTCCCATGTTAGAGAAGGGGGCAAAAAGTCTCACAGTCCTTGACAGTCTGACCATGGGAAAAATTCCCTCCTGACCAAATTTAGTGAGTGATATGATCCTGAAAGGAAGAGCAAGACCCTCAAACCAGCAATGACTTGGCCTACATATCCCTCTTGTTTAAACCAGCTGGAAGAGAGGAACAAATAAACTAATGTCTATTGAAACATGAAGCACAGAACAGAACTGGCTGCCTGAAACAACATTTAGAATAGACTAGTTGTTGGCAACCTTTTCTGGATGCAGGCCAGAATGACTTAGCTCAGTTCAGAGGCAGGCAGATGTGCAGGTGCTATTACCTGACTGCCACCACTTCTCCCCATCAGCATGGGAAAAAATGCCTACTTCCAGGACTTCTCCCTGCCACGACTAGGGTGAAACACTTGCCACTGAACACCACTGAAGTCCTACACCTCTGAGCTGGATCCAACGGCTCTGCAGGCCAAATATGGCCTGTGAGCTATAGATTCCCAACTCCTGGAATAGATGTTTTATATTAGTCAGATGAGAAAAGCACCGGGAGGACTGATGCACATTTTATCATGCTTCCACAATGAAGGAGTGCAACCATCATCTGCAACGTGTGCAGAAACTAGAAATGTTAGATCCTTTATGCCTCTAGTTGTAGTCATGGTCAAGAACACTTGCTTCTACCCACACAGTGATGGGGATGACTTCCTGTTTATCATGAGCTTTTCAATAGCTATCCATACCTTATCAACTACAGACTAGTCTGGTATAATATACTTTACATAGGGCTTCATGTTGAGACCACGCTGCAAGTGATCTGCCTAAGAGCTCATAATCCAGTTCCTAGAAGTTAATCTATGGAGACCATTAGACTAGTGATTTGGCATGTGTGCTGGATTCCTACAGGTCTGCAGTTGTAATTCAGTGATGATGCTAACCTGCAATATCTTAAGTGGTTTAGAATCTGGTTTTTTTAGAAACTGCGTGTCTCCTTTTGATTCACTGTATGTCTGAGTTTTCTTAGGTAATAGACATTTGAGTCTGCTGATAGCATCAGCAAAGGTAGACTGAGTTTTCTAAAATTACCATTTTTAATACAAAAAGTTAACCCAAAAGATCATTTTCATCATTGCTTACCCATCCAGTTCTTACGGTTTCATAGGGTTTAGGAGACAGTTCTAAGGAAAGCTCTAGAGAACAATAATATGCTATCAACTTGAGTCCTAGTCTGTGTAATCATGATTCTTGACTATGTTGGTACAAATACAGCTGGTACAAGTAGATACAAAGCAATTAAATAATTATGGGTTATTTACTTTACTTGTAGATTTCTGAAAAGGCTTTGCTCTCAATGATCGCTTATGGTTTTCCACCAAGGACAAAATACCATTAACATCCCAGATCATTCCCTTGTCTGAACCATAGGAAGGCTTTATTATTTGAGAGCAAGAGCTCATTTGGGACTAGGAACCTATATTGCTCCTAAATTTGGCAGATCAAGACACAGGCCCTGTATCTCTGCTTTGGGTCTGAGACCTCCAACTCTGCTTTGAGACCTTTGGTGAAAAGGCTCTTTAAAAAAGGTAATGTGGCTTGGTGCTGTAATAGATTGACTGTAAGGAGGCTACAGGAGAAGGGAGTATATCCCTAGTGTACACATAGTTCATATATGTCTTCTGCTGTCCTGCTTCATCTCCCTACTTGCATATCACAGGGCCCACAGTGGGCTGGATCCAAAAAGAAGTTCCCCTAACACTCATTTTCACCCAAAAAGGGTGTGCTGGGACATTCATTTGTAGACACCAGGGATGATAATCTGGACCATTATCTTTCTCATGACCATAAGGTGCCTGCCATAAACTGTTCTCATTTTAATACAACAACTATATTAAATTGGGTCCTGTCAGGCACCATAGTTTCCCAGAAAAAGATCTGTCAGGCTACAGTGACAACAATGAAAGAGATAGCAATTGTCTGCTAGCTTGCAGTAGTAAATTAAAAGAGTCAGTTAAAGCAGTCACTGATTCCTCGTGTTTCAGTTTGTTCATTATTGACATACTGTAGGCATTCAAGAGAATCTGATGAATAGCAGCATAATGCACATGCTTTATTTCCTTGGGTTTTCAGATTGACATTTCTTGGCAACCTAACAGTGTTATATTCCATCTTCTGTAGGTAATAATTTCTGATGGTGGAATACCCAAACACTTCATTATTAGAAGAAACTAGAACAGTCTGAAAATTTGGAAGAATTCTTATTATATACATCTGTACATGCACATTTGGTTTTGATTACACAGTATGCCAGACAGCTACAAAAACAAAGAGTAGACCATTATAGATTTAATAACACTTGATACTTTGGATTTCACTTATCCTGAAAGAAAGTGATACCTTTGGCTTTTCATGAAAGCCTATTCTCAGTTGGGTATACAGTAAATGTGGGTAATATAACCCCACTGCTTTACTATTGCTGCATACTTAAGGGAATACTATCCACTTGAAATCTAGTCAGTTGCAAAAAGTGTGTTAAAAGTAGTTTCAGATATTACATATCCATCAAATTCCTCTCCTAATTTTATATGGTTTTACAATGACATTTTTCTCCTTTCCAAAATATGTCTTCATCCCCTCATTGCAAGAAAAAACAATACAGGCAACCTCTGCTTAGCACTTTTAATTGGTTCCTGAAAAACTGAGTGTTAAGTGAAACGAGTGTTAAGCGAAACCAAAAGTATTTGACAGCCCAAGATGGTGACCACAACTGTTTTTAGTCACCCAAAATGGTGACCACGAGCGTTATAACAAAACAACATGCTCACTGCTAAGTGAAATCAGGTATCAATTTCAACTGAGCATTATAGTGAAATAGTGCAACGTGAAACAGTGTTAAGTGGGGGTTGCTTGTAAGCAGCATGAAGAAAACCAATGATACCCAAAGTGGTATGCCACACACAAAGTAAATAAATTGTAAAACAGAGAAAATTATATAATTTAAATATGTTTCAGTTATAATAACTCTAGATCAAGAGTCAACAACCTATGGCCTGAGAGCACAAAGGTCTGACATGAGATGGGGTAGCATGGGGAATTGGGTGGTATATAGCTGTTCTGTGCTGCCTGTTCCTTCCCACTGTGCCTTCCTCTGCAGCCTTCTCTGCTGCTTTCTTGAGCCTTCACTCACCCTTGCTGCAGCATTACCAAGGATTGGAGGCAAGGGGTATGCACAGGTGATTTAGGGCGCTTGTACAGATGATGGGGTTTAGTCCTCAGGGTCCTGATCCTCTCTTTTTTTTTTCTGTTAGAGTTGGAGCCTGCCCATAGCCAGAAGGTGAGCTGCCAGCAGGCCGAGTGTCCCTTGAGCTGTGAGGGATCCTGGTCCTTCCCTTTTGTGGCAATGATGCCACCTGGGGCTGCCTGGGCAGGCTGCTAGATGGTCAGGTGGTGCCCCAGCTTGGAGGCAGCACCTGGTCCAATCCAACTGTTCCCCACCTGCAAGCTGGGGCAGCAGCTGGCTCACTAGCAGCCAGCCTGGGTGGCCCTAGGGTTGATGCCACTGCAGAGGAAAGGACTGAAGTGCCCTGCAGCTCAGGGGCCACTTAGCCCACCAGCAATTCGCCCCCCTCCCCCCACCAGCTGTAGGAGAGGCAGGCAAGCTCCACCCAAAAACAACAAACAAAAGGATTGGGACCCTCTCCACTTCTGCAGGCTCCTGGGGCAGTGCAGGAAGGCAGCAGGAGGGCAGCTGGGTTTGCTGGAAGCTGGACAAGGAGGCAGAAATGGTGGAAGTCCAGGCTGGCCGCTGGCTGGCCGGGTGCTACCCTAGCTTGGAGGCAAAGCCACCCGATCCAACGCTTCCCTGAGCTGAACTGGGCTTCCAGTGCCCTGTGCATCATCTCCATCGCCTTCTCCGACTGCCAGCAAACCCAGTCACTCTCCTGCTGCCTTCCTCCATCACCCCAGGGGCAAGCCAGCCGCAGGAACCTGCTGAAAGCAGAAGAGGTGAGGGGCCCAATCGTTTTCTTCTGCAGAACCTGCCTGCCTCTCCTGTGGCCAGAGAGTGAGCTGATAGCTGCAACATTGCAGTTTGCAATGAAGCAAATTCATTTAAATCTCCAAAACTCTTGCACGTGTACACTGTGATGCCATTAAGCCACACAAAATGACATTGTCATCATGTGTGCATGGTAATGGCATCATGTGTACAAGTGCCCTTGGGTGCTCATGGATGCAAAGGTTTCTGGTCCATACCAGGGGACTGAGTCACAAGCTCTGGTCCATGGCAGCAAAAGGGAAAGGTCAGCAAAAGGTTGTTGACCCCTTCTGTATGTGTTTCTTATACAGTATTTTCTTGCATACCACATGCCAGTCCTCCCTGCTACAGCATGGGCTCATCAGGGCTGAATGCTCAAAGGCTGGTGCCAATTCGGCAGCAGCTGTGACAGGTTTAAAGTTTGAGTTTAGGAGCTGGAGGGAGCAGGTGAGTGATGCTGAAAACTGAACTTGGCCCTTCCTCCTTCATGCAGCTGGAAAGGAAGAACAGGACCCAGCATCCATTCCAGAATCCCCATACCTCCATTTTGGTGCATATATCAGCTTCCTTACTTAAAACACACACCCTGATTTTGGAGGGCTGATTTTTGAGTGAAAAAGTACATACGGTATGTGAGTAAATGCAATAATAATGTTTGGTAGTCAGATACATGACGTTTAACTGACAGTATATATTTAAGAGACATACCTTGAAAGAAACTTTTGACTCGGAGATAGCTGACGCTGAGGCGCAAGACAGAAAGTTTGTCCAATTTAGATATTATGTCAGGTGGGAAGGGCAGGAGGCTGGCTAGATGATCTAATTCAGCATTCAGACGGTCCCTATGTCTCTTTGAAGGATTAGATTTTTCATTCCCAACTGTAGGCCTTCTGTGGGTGGAAAAATGATTATTTATCTACTGTTATACCTCTTGCAGTATGTTATGACATCTACATCCCATCACTTGATGAAAGATGCATATTTTTAATTAGTGTAAAATAATTACTTCTAGGTAATTACCTAGATTATTTTCTAGGTAAATTCTAAAATATCTGTCTTTTACCATAGTTATTTAAAAAAATTGCCATTTTTTTGGTCATCTTCGGCATACGAAGGCATTAAAACATTGTCCCCATCTCCAGCTTCACGGTAGGAAATAGGTGAAGAGATGATCTTTTCTACTCAGAAGTGCATTACAAATGTATTGGGATAAAGATGTGCAATTCCCACTTCCTAACACGTTATAAAATTCTGTTTCTCATCCCCATAGTGTCAGCATGGGAGAGAGCAGCAGGGGGAAAATATTTAATCAGTGAACATAATGAATCAAAGTCTAAGGGTCAAATGGAACCCTGCTTGGTGCACGGGATGGTTAAGAAATGGGTCTTTTTGTATTAGTGCACACAAAAGGGCCAGGGAATAGTATGAGGTATTATTTCCTTGCCAGGACTAAGAACTCTTTTATGTACCTGCAGACAACATGCATTTGCATTCTGTGACACAAGGGTCACAGTCAGGTTTGTGTCTACTTTGCACCTCTACCTACAGTCCAAACACTATTCCTAAAGCAACATTTTGAAGTTTTTAATCTCTGTAACATTCCTTGACACTTAAAAAAAATGCTTGAAGAAAGGAACTTCAGAAAAGAGTCAGCAACACAAGATGGATTAAGAGAGAAAAGTAAAGCCATTTTTTATTTCTGAATTGGTCCCACAAAAAACTGGATTTATTTCCTAAAATTTAAAGCATGAATTTTTCAGCACCAAAAAAACTTAAAACAGATGAATCAATTTACTCTAAATGTGCCAAAAATATCATATCAACCTGGAGACCTTTCATATCAAATGGAAGGCTGTGGAGAAGTTCAATGGAGCAAGAATTAGAGGTTAGGCCAAAATACGGCAACTTTAGTTACAACACTATGAATTCACTACAGGCCAATTCCAGAAGTATTACTATAAAAGAATGGGATCAAATCACAAAGAAGTTTTGGCATATTCTTAAATAAGCAAAACTAACCTTGAAGCTAGAGAAGTGATCATCAAATCCTTTAAGTCATGTTACAGGCTGCTATGGGAGTTTATATGCCCTTGATATCTCTGGGAAGGCACCACACAAAATTACAGTAGCTCTTTATGCCACCTCCCCTCCAGCCCAAACCCACCCATAGTCTGACTGTAGGCCAGGGTTTGCAGGTACCCAACTCATAATGCCTTTAACAAAAAAATTCGCCACCTCCTTCCTTTCCTTCCTTTACTTGCTAGAGAAGCAAATAAATCCTCTGGTGAAGGCCGTAATATGCTTATTTTACACTAATTAAAAATAAAACAAGCAAAGAACAAAAGCCATTCCAAATGAAATAAGGCTCCTTTTAAAAGGTTGCCACTCAAAACTGAATGGGAGGGGGGCCCTTTGGCCTCACATGGTACTCCAAGAGTGTCAAATAGTCCAGGTGCTGGGTAGCTTGCTCAACTAGTCAGAGCCTGTGTCCAGAAATTGCAATACAGTATGTGCTGCCACCATTGCTCAACCTCACAATGGTCACGCTCAGTTTTTACCTTATTAGGCTGCCAAAATTTTCCTAAGCGACACCAGTGCAGGAAGGGGAATGGCACCTTGTAATGGTTTACGTTTGTGGAAACAGCTGAATGGAATTTCCTGGGACAAAGAAAAGGCGCTTCCCAAGCTTAAGAGATTTTCCTTGGCTGAATGTTAAAGGCATGTAGCAGACACTAGAGGCCTGCAAAAAAGAAAGAAAAAGTTGAAAGAATAATTTATGATTGGAAGTCATAGGTATGATAAGTTTCTTTTGTGTTGACTGAACAGTCTGCAGTTAACCTAGAAGATTGCCATCAGAAGTGGGAAGTCTTGGAATGGTCTTCTGAGCAAAGTAGTAGGAACAAAGCACCTGAATCACTAGATAAGTTTATGGAAGAGGTGACATGATAAGATAAGGAGCTATTAGCTCAATAATCTGCATTTGTGATATGTGGAATCAAGTATCTGCAGTCCTTGTGTGTGGGTACAGAGGTCTGGTGTAGTCAGCATCTAGCAGTTCCATGATTCAGGGCTAATTCTGGTTATTTGTAGAAGCCAGGAAGGATTTTTTTCCTGTCATGAATGTTCCTGTTTTTTCTGTTTCAGTTTTGCCTTCTTCTGAAGTACTGCAGCACTGGCCACAGCAAATGCTACGGCAAGAAGTGGTGAGATTTGACTGAATGGCATTGATATTCCTGTCTGCTCTTAGAAAATTCAGAGGTTCCTAGATGGAAAGTCTTGCTCTTCCACTCAGAGTCTTGTTCATCCCAAGATCTGGGTTCAACAAGGAAGTTTTCCCTAATTCAGATTCACAAACTCTGCAGGTTTTGGCTTCCTCTATAGTGCAGCAGCAATGGTCCTAATTAGGTGTCTCTGAAAATATATTAACCAATTATTTTTCTATCATTGCTTTGGCACGGCACTAGTGTCCTTATCTCTCTCGTTTTTGCCTATGGCAGATAGTAAGGTGTTTTTGGTGTTTTCAGTTTTGTGCCTTGTAGTTGTGTATAAGGGTTTGAAGTGGTTATTTTGGGGAATCCTTGGATAAATAGTTACCTCCAAACACACAGGACTAAAATAGATGATTATATGTCCCTAGGTCCTTATCAAAGGCTGCGGAGAAAGGACTGTTTCTGTATCTACTGAAAATGAAGTTCTGGGTGGTAGAGAAACGAAAGTAGAGTGAAAGTTAATTGCAGCATCTTATTGCTATATTATCAATGATCATACTACTTATGTTTCTCAGTCACTCAAATTGTGAAGCTCAAAAATGTAGTGTTGGAGAAAGAGTTTTAATTATTACATTTTTAGTCCTCTTCTATAAGTAACTGACAAATATTTATAACCTCATCTGGAATTAAACAAAATGTTCTGTGTAAGAATTAGCAATAAGTAGGAATTAGAATTTGTATGTGATTCCTGAGTTTCGCAGGGAGGTTTCATAGTTGGTAGGGTCAGAAGGGATCTGAGCAAATCACCAAGTCTGACCCCCTGCCAGGGCAGGAAAGAGCGCTGGGGTCAAACTACCCTGGAAAGGTGTTCATCTAGCATCCTTTTAAAGACCCCCAGGGTACGAGCCAGCACCACTTCGCTTGGAAGTTGGTTCCAGATCCTAGCTGCCCTGACCGTGAAGTAGCGCCTCCTGATGTCTAATCTGAATTTACCCTCTGCCAGCTTGTGACCGTTATTCCTGGTCACTCCTGGTAGTGCTCGGGGGAACAGGGACTTCCCCACTGCCTGCTGGTCCCCTCTGACTAGTTTGTAACAGGCCACTAAGATCCACCCCTCAGCCTTCTCTTTTGGAGGCTGAACAGGTTCAGGTCCCATAGCCTCTCCTCGTAGTGCCTGCCCTGCTGCCCCCTGATCATGTGAGTGGCCTCCTCTGGACCCTCTCCATGTTGTCCACATCCCCCTTGAAGTGCGGCGCCCAGAACTGGACACAGTACTCCAGCTGAGGCCTGACCAGTGTCGCACAGAGGAGGAGGATTACCTCCTTGGACCTGCCTGAGATGCATCTGTGGATGCATGACATGGTATGGTTGGCCTTTCTGGCCATGTCCCCACACTACCGGCCCATGTTCATCTTGGCGTCAATGATGATTCCTAGGTCCTCTTCTGCCTCTGCCCTGACGAGAAGGGAGTTCCCCAACCTGTAGGTATGGTGCCGGTTGTTCCTCCCCAAGTGCATCACTTTGCACTTGTCGGTGTTGAATCCCATCCTATTCTCATCCGCCCACCCCTGTAACCTGTTCAGGTCCAATTGCAGCTTATTCCTCCCTTCTAGCATGCCCACATCCCCCCACATCTTAGTATCATCAGCAAATTTGAACAGGGTGCTTTTTACCCTCTTGTCCAAGTCACTGATGAAGTTGTTGAACAGTGTGGACCTGAGGACTGAGCCCTGGGGGACCCCACTGCCCACATCCCTCCAGGTTGAAAATGACCCATCCACCACCACTGCCTGGGTGCAACTCTCCAGCCAGTTAGCGACCCAGTTGACTGTGTGGGTGTCGACACCACAGTCCCCCAGGTTTTTAATGAGAATTGGGTGAAAGACAATGTCGAAGGCCTTCTGAAAGTCCAGAAAGACTACGTCCACTGCTGACCCTGCATCTAAGGATTTTGTGACCTGGTCATAGAAGGCCCCCAGGTTGGTCTGACAGGACCTGCCTCAAATGAACCCATGTTGGTTGCCCCTAAGCATAACCTCCCCCGCTGGCCTCTCGTGGACATGCACCAGGATATCGGCATCGAATACAAGCATGTGCAAGGTATCACCCTTTAAGAACAAATTCATGGATTAATTAAATATGTGGCATAATAAATTCACTGGAAATGTTCCAGTTCCATACTCTTTTTGATCAGACTTTGAAATGTTAGCTGCCCATGGGGAGAATTAATGAAAAAAATGGTCAAGGCACATGGCTTGAAAATGTATCATTCAGGCTTTTAAATTCAAGTTAAGTGAGAATATACTGGGGCCATTCATAAGGAGTGGTTTTCAAAGAGATATTAATGTGACTGGTGTTCCAGTTAGCTCATACATTGATGATGCCCAGATATGCACAATTTTTGACAAATATCTTCCCTGTAAAAGAAGAGGGAATGATGTTCTCATCATTATTTGTCTTGTTATATATTTTCATTCTTGAATGTAAAAGTTTACTAAGCATATTGTAATGATTTTTAGGGGTGTGCAAAATGGGAGCTATTTGATTCGGATCTGGCCTGAATCAGGACAGTGATTCAACCCGCTGATTCAGACCACTGTCCCCGATTTGATTCGGCCAAATCCGAATCTGAAGATTCAATGCTGATTCGGAGAATCAGCAGTTTGGACATAAACACAGCTTTAAATGTTTTTCTACATACCTCGAGGTACCAGGCGTGGCTTGTGAACGCTGCAATGGTGGGGTGGATGGAGCGTCCCACAGGAGCACGGGGGGGGCCCCCCACATGCTCGGCAGTGAACCGGAAGTGGACCAGAAGTACCCCGGATGCCTCCCAGACCCAGGAGGCACCAGTCGCTGAGCCAGGGGGTGCAGCCCTCCAACCCTGTGTGTTCCCCGGCAGACCCAGAAGTGGACCAAAAGTGCTTCTGGTCCACTTCCAGGCCTGCTGTTGAATGCACTGAGGAGCCCCCCACACTCTGGTGGGACGCTCTATGTGCCCCATCATTGCAGCATTCACGAGCAGCCTGCTACCTAGAGATATGTAGAAAAAACATTTAAATACGTGTCTATGTCTGAAACATTGAATCTTTCCAAATCCCTCTGAATTAATTTGGAGGGTTGCGATTCAGTTCGGAGAGATTAAAGGGTCCTCTGATTTGATTCGGATTTGGAGATCTGGCCACTGAATCGGGCCGAATCTCCACTGAATCGAATCAGGGATTGAAGCTTCGCACAGCCCTAATGATTTTCTCCTCTCATCAAGCTGGAATTTTACATGATGAAAGCATAATTTCTGGGCTAGGAGAGGCAAAGACTTAGACATGTTAGAGACAGCATAGGATCTGGACCAAAGGTTTTTAAAAGTCTGCCAGGCTAGGATGCCAGGCTCATAGTAAAGAAAACCAGCATGACAACTCCCATCAAGTATCACAGCGATATTTCTAAATTAAAAAAATATGGCTTTAAGCCAATCTGTTTTGGTTTGGGGACTGAAAAAAACTTTGGTTTTCAGGTACTTGATTTTTTACTAAAATGTCTTAAAAAAAAAAAAAATCAGCAGATGCTGTGCAAAATATTTCCTTTAATCAAAAAAACCCATTTTCTGGTTGAGCAACAGGTCTGATGGAAAATTTTCAACCAGCTCACTCCCATGTGTTTGAATTGGCAAAGTAAGTGCCAACACTTGTTATTCTAGACCTACTTTTAATATGGCTTGTTTGAAAGCTGTTTGTGGCAAAAAAGAGGGAATAGCTGAAGTATGTAATTGATCACAGCTGGGAGATGAACTGAATCTCACATGTTATCTGGGGCACAACCAAGTATGGCAGGCTAATCTCTTGCGTCTCTGGGAGAAGACTGGGTAAAAATTCTATTTCACCTAGCAAGTGACTAAAGTACAGCTTGTGACTAAGTTACCCAACTAACATATAGCAGAAACTCTAATACCCACTCCGGGCACTACAATTTAGATTCTATTCCATCAATTAGGTACCTAAGTGTGGTTCTATTTCAACCTGCACAAGTCTCAAAAAATCTATTAGTCATATAGAGTGCTTGTACATGTGCAGGATACCTGCTTGGATGCATTTTAATTAGAATGCATCAAAGCAGACTTGATTAATCTAATTCGAATGCTCCACCAGCCTCGCCATCATACGTATTCAAAGTCCCCACATTTCAAAACAGCAGTGGGGCACTTTAACTAAGGCTCATTGTACAAGCTTTAGATAAAAGTGTCCCTGCCGCTATTTTGAAGTGTAGGATGCTGAATACACAAAACGCTGAGAGTGTTTTAATTAGAATGGCTCCTGAGAGCCACTCGAATTAAAATGCCTTCCCCACCACCACCCCAGAGCACATTCATAGACACCCGTACTTTTATAATACACTGTCATCCACCCCTTAAGACTGAGCCACAAAAATAACAGTGGAAGAGAACCCAGGCACCTTTTGCAGAAACAGTTGTTCAGGGTCTTGAATAGGACAGAACTGAATTGCACTTAGGCACCTATGTGCATTTACATGCCTAACAGGTGAAGTAGAATCAGTCTCCAAATAGCCCAGTTATAGGAATAAAATCATTCTCCTGAGGCATGCAGATGTCTCTGTTTTCCACTACAATTTCTAGGCACTGTTCTGCAGTCCTGCAACCTGGCCAGTCACTCCTAAATCCACAGTTTGTGCATGTAGCTGGGTGGTCTGGCCCTTTATGTGCGGCAGCCAGCCCTGGGGTAGGGCTCCAGCTGTGAGTGATTAGATGGTAGTTAAAAGCCCAAGTAGGGAGAACTCAAACTGGGGAAAGAAGTAGTTTGTAGACAGGTAAGGTAGGTTGAAATCAGAGTTTTCCTACAAGAAAGGCCAGGGCTAAAGGACTTCCTGCTTGAAGAAAGACTGAAAGTTAGTGTTTACTCATTTATTTGTTTGCTTGGACCAAGGAGTATTGTTTTGTGTTGTGGCTGAGGGGCTCCCAAGAAAACAATGCTTGGCAGGGAGGCTGCAGGCCTATCAGTCTATTCAAGGCCTACTGTTTTGCCTGTATGAATGACTCCTAAGGAGGCAATGCCTATCTGCATGGCAGCAGATATCCCAACCTGCTTACAGTGTATGAGATTATTTCATCCTAAATGCAAGAATTGTCATCAGTGTTTTTCATTTGACTAATTTTGGACCATTTTCTCAGTTTATCAAGGTCACTCTGAATCTAAATCTGATCCTCCATGGCATCTGGATCTCCACCCAGCCTGGTGTCATCTGCAAATGTGCTAACTGTGCATTCAACCTCATTCTCCAAATCAGTAATAAAGATACTAAATATTAGCATATCCTTGACAAACTCCAAAAGAAACCCATTCAATATGTCCCCCCAGTTAATTATCAGTGGCTTAACGTGTATGCACTGAGCACAATGTTTTAACCGATTATGTATCCACCTTACAGTAGATCCACCTAGACCAGTAATGCTCAACCAGGCTGCTGCAGCACACTAGGTTGCCATGAGACCCTTTGGAGCGTGCTGTACAATATTAGCATGGTTAGGTGGCCAATGCCTATATGATTCACAAGATAAACCCATAAATTTCAAATAGCTATCCATAGCATCAAAAATATTCTAACCTGTTAAACTCTTTCGAAGTTTTATGCATCGGAAATTTTCCTCTAATATGCTAAAGAGCATATTAATGAGAAGGTAACTGGAGACAGGGTCAGAAACCTTGCTGAAGTTACAGTATATCACACACTGAGTGTGTCTACACATGTAATTAATTTGAAGCAATAAACTCCAAGGCATATTGCGCTGGAGTTCATTGCTCTCAGGTGTACCATTTGAACATGGATCTGGCACTGCAGGACACTGAGCCGGTCGGAGCAGCTCAAGCTGGCAGGGAACCCGGGGGTTCAGCCTGCCAGCCCAGGGCTCCTCCAACCTGGCTCAATGTATTGCAGAGGGACTGACTGGGGCATGAGGGTGCTTCAGTGTGGTGCTAGCTTTCAGGCAGCCCCCACACTGAAGGACCCTCATGCCCCAGCCAGCCAGGTCAGCATCTACATGTGCATTGCTGCACACAAAAATATTTACAAGTACTAACCTGCCTAGATTTTAGTAGTTTCCTGCGATCTAATAGGGCCCTACATATAGATACTGAGCTGTCTGAGATACTGTAATGAGGAGCTAATTAAGCAACTGGAATAAATGTCTTGCGTAGAAGCACCCATGCTGTTCTTCCCCCATCCTTAGAGTCTGACACCTTGTCACAGAAAATCTAATCTAAAAAAGAATAACCAATGGCTCTGCTAGTTCCTTGAGTATGTTAGGATGAATCTCATCTGGTCCTGCTCATCTGACTTGAAACATCTAGATTTTCTAAATAATCTCCAACTTGTTCTTTACTTACTCTGGGCCAATAATCTTGTCACCTATCCATGCTGTCTTCTGATCTGATTTGTGGTAGGTGAAGTAAAAATGGAATTAAATACTTCAACCTTCTTGCATCATTCCTTGGTATGTATCAGGGATTTAGTAAGGGGCTTATACTATTTTTGGTCTTCTTATTACTTGTAAATAGTTGTATAATGCTTTTTTTTTGACTTATGCATCTCAATTCATGACTTGACCTTTCTGGCCTCATCCCTGGTAATAGAGCCAGGTTTCCATCTTTTTAAAGACTTTTTGAGCTCACTGAAGAGTATGCTATTCTTCTGGCCAGTCTCTGGCTGCCCTCTCAATACTTTGGTTCCTCTTATAGGTTACCTTTAAACCATCCTAAATCTGTGGAACATCAGACTGTCTTAAATATGAACAGTTTCAGAGCAGTCACAGGTTAAGGCAGGGGTGGGCAATTATTTCGGGCCAAGGGCCACTTACCAAGTTTTGGCAAGCTGTTGAGGGCCATATAGGTAGCCCTGCCCCATGACAGATGCCCCGCCCCCTGGTCACCATCTTATGACCACAAGTCCTGCCCCCTAACCTCTGACCTTTGCCATCAGAAGTCCCTCCCCTTGCCCCCACAAGTACTCTTTCCAGCAAGGGGTTTGCCATCTTGGAACCACAAAAATAACAAATGATATTCTAAAAAGCAAACATCTACAACATTCATTAATTTGATTTCAAAAAATATATTTGTTCTGATTTACATGTGTTTTTGTAGTATATATAGAGGTGATTACACAATAGCTTAAAATCATGTTTTACTTTTGTATGTTGTGGGTGGAGGCAGGGACATGGGGGTGGGTATGGGAGTTTGGGTGTGGGAGTGTGGAAACATGTGGGTGTGTATGTAGATATGTGGGGTGTGGATGGGAATGGAGTCTGTGGGGAGGCTGTGTGTGAGGTGGGAGGGTGGCTGGCGTGTGTGACAGGGTGTGGAGGTCTGCGTATATGGCAGTGTGAGGGGGGTGTGCATGTGGATATTGGGGTGTACATATGGGACTCACTCTATGAAAACACACACCCTCCCACTCCTGGCCCTGGGGTACTGGTGTAGGTCCTGTGCTCCCGCAGTCCAGTCATGCAGCCAGGAGCCATATGTTGCTGAAGCAGCTGGCAGCCAGCAGGAAGGCAGGGAAATATCAGCTACATGTGGGGAAGAGTGGGAGCGAGCGGGCGCATGAGAGTGCAGCAACAGTTGGGTGGAAGCGCAGAGCCTGCGCCAGTGTACCAAGGCCAGTGCCAACAGGGCCCAGAGTGGGGCAGCAGGAGCAGAGGACCCCTGCCACACCTCCAGCACAGTTGGTGCCGGACCCCACGCTCCTGCTGCCCTGCTTTGGGCCCCACTGGCATGGGCTGTCACTATGCCCCATATGCCTACTTGCTCCCACTCCCCTGTACTTGTAGCTGCCATTTCCCCACTTTCCTGCTGACCACTCCAGCACCACATGGCTCTTGGCTGCATGACTGGACCACGGAACTCAGCAGGAGCTGACCCAGCCCAGCTCTGAGGACCGGGGCTGTTTGCATGGTCCTCTCCTGTCTCCCTCCCCCCCGACTCTTATCTGAGTTTCCCTCTCTGGGGGAGGGAGGCTGAAACAGCCCCAGGGGCTCAGGCCAGAAGCCTGTGCTAGGCACAGGGCTTCTGGGTCAGGGGAGGGGGTAGAAGTGGGCTGGGGCCAGGGCCAGGATGGGCGAGCCTTGCTTCTGGGCTGCTGAGTCCTGGTGCCTTCCTCTGGGTCCTACTGCCCCTGGCATCTTTGACAGGCAGCCAGGAACAGATAAATATTAATTTTCTAAAATTTTTAGGGGCCCTGCAGGATGGATAGAATGGGCTGGCGGGCCGGATCCAGCCCACAGGCTGTATTTTGCCCATCCCTGAGTTAAGGCTTAATGCCATCTCAGACCAGCACAAGTAAAATTCATGAAGTTCAACAAGGACAAGGACAAAGTCCTGCACTTAGAATGGAAAAATCCCAAGGACTGCTACAGGCTTGAGACCAACTGGCTAAGCAGCAGCTCTGTAGAAAAGGACCTGGGGATTACAGTGGACAGTAAGATGGATATAAGACAGCAGTGTGCTCTTGTTGCCAAGAAGGCTAACAGCATGCTGGGCTGCATTAGTAGAAGCACTGCCAGCAAATTGAGGAAAGTGATTATTTCCTTTATTCTCCACTGATAAGGCCACATCTGGAGTACTGTGTCCAGTTTTGGACCCTTTCCACTACAGAAAGGATGTGGACAAATTGGAGACAGTCCTGCAGAGGACAACAAAAATGATTCAGGGGCTGAGGCACATGACTTATGAGGAAAGGCGGAGGAAACTGGGCTTATTTAGTCTGAAGAAGAGAAGACTCAGCATGAATTTAACAGCAGCCTTCAACTACCTGAAGGAGGTTACAAAGAAGTAGGAGCTAAACTATCTTCAGTGGTAGCAGATGACAGAATAAGGAGCAATGATCTCAAATTGCAGTACAGGAAGTTTAAGTTAGATATTAGGAAAAACTTTTTCACTCATCTTGGCAGTTCTTCACAGATGAAGATGTTGGGAAGGCAACTTCCCATGTCAGTTGCAGGCCTGCTGGTGACTAATCAGTTCAATTGCAGAGAGGCAAGTGCTGCTGCAGTGGTTATATGTGTATGGCTGATGGGTGCTAGATGAGGGTGTCTCTTTCCTCCTACTCCTTTTCTCCTCAATGCTGGCTCTGTCCTGACATTCAAAGAAAGTTGTTGCTTTTTTGATTTGGAACCGCCAGGCATCATGATCTGCAGCATGTTTCCCGCATTTGTGGTCAATACCACAGGCTGAAAAGGACCTCTTCAGAGTGGTCCCTGAAGCGCTTGCCTGGGGCCCCATTGTTGCGTTTCCCCACTTTCAGTTCTCTATACAGCACAGACTTTGATAGTCAGTTGCCATCCATCTGGGCCACATGGCCTGCCCACTGCAGCTGAGTTCACAGGAGAATCATCTCAATACTGGTGGTACTGGCTCTCTGTAGTACCTCCAGATTGGTGACATAATCCTGTCAACGGATTGTGAGAATGATGCGGAGGCAGTTCTGATGAAAGCAATCAAGGAGGTATACGTGTCAGCGATATAAGACCCATGACTCAGCACCATACAGTAGGGTGGAGATAACAACAGTTTGGTACACCTTGACTTTGATTTGTGGCCATAGGCTGTGACTATTCCAGACTCAGTTGTACAGTCTGCCAAAGGTACTGCTAGCTTTTAAGAGTCTGTTATCTACCTCCTTGTCAGTCATGACATCATACGAAATGATACTCCCCAGGTGTGTGAATTGCTTGATAGCATTTAGCTCAGTTCCTTCGATAGTCATCTTCAGTGGCACATAAGCTTGGTGTGCACCTGGTTGATGAAGAACTTCAGTCTTCCTCAGGCTGATGGTAAGTCTGAAGAGTTGTGTTGCAGTAGCAAAGAAGTGGTCATGTGCTGCAGATCATGTTGGGTGTGGGCTACCAGGGCACAATCATCTGCAAACAGAAGTTTATGGATGAGCTGTTGCAAGGTCTTTGCGTGAGCCGGTAGCCATCTGAGGCTGAAGAGGTTTCTGTCTGCCCAAAAGCAGATATAAACACTTTCCTCACCTTACCCAAGTTTGCCCAATGCTTGCTGCAGCATCATGGCAAAGAAAATAGCGAACAAAGTAGGGGCGAGTACAAAGCCTTGCTTAACTCCACTGGAGATCAGGAAGGGACCCGAGAGGTTGCTGTTAAACTTGACTTGTCCATGCTGACTGTCATGGAGTTGCCTGAACACTGATGGTCAGCATGGACAGCATGGAACTTAGGTAGGTATCCAAACTTCTTGAGAATCATCCAGAGGCCATTTCAGCATACTGTGTCAACTGCCTTAGTAAGGTTGATGAAAATGATGGACAGCCCCTTGTTCTGCTCCTTCCACTTTTCTTGTATTAGTCTGAGCACAAATACTATATCTATCATGCCTCTGTTTGCTCTGAAGCCACATTGGCTGTCTGGAAGGACCTCCTCTGCTGTGGCAGGCACCAGCCTGCTGAAGAGGATTCTAGCTAGAATCTTCCTGGTGATGGACAGAAGGGCAATCCCTTGGTAGATGGAACAGTTTGACTTGTCCCCTTTATTCTTGTACAGGGTAATGATTACAACATCACACAGCTTTTGTGAAATTTTCCCTTGCTCCCAGCAGACTATAAAGAGTTCATGGAGCTTGGAGTGTAGAGTGGGATAGGAGTATTTTAGGACTTCAGGTGGAATTCCATCAATTCCAGGGGCTCCGTTGCTTTTTATCTGGTCAATAGTGGTAAAAGTTTCTTCCAGTGTAGGACACTTATTTAGTTCCTCCTTAACAGGCAGCTGCTTGTTGATGGCAGACTCATGTACAGTGTGTTCAGCGTTAAAGAGAGTTTGCAAGTGCTCAGCACATCGGTCCATGACAGAGTTGTTGTCAATGTGTACGGTTTGGCCATTAGAGCTCCTCAGTGAGCTTTGGATCAGGAAAGTTGGGCCATCGGCAGATTTCAGTGCTTCTTAGAAGCTTCTGGTGTCTCCAGTATCAGCATGCAGTTGCATTCTTTCTGTAAGATTAGTCCGCCATTTGTTTTAGATATCACGCCGTTTCCACTGAAGGGTGTTACATGCCTGGTGGTAAGCCGCCTTTCTCTCTTGGCTAAGTGGGTGTACTAGGAGGGCTTGATGAGTGGTCCTCTTTTTGTGAGCAGGGCTTTGATGTCTTTGTCGCTGTCATCAAACCAGTCCCAGTTTCTCTTAGTACTTAGCCCAACGATCTCCTTGGTCGTCTCCAAGACTACTGACTTGATGTATTCTCAGAGACCACTTGACTGAAGTGTCCGTAGCATGGGCTTGGCTTTCAAGCTTTGACTGAAGTGTTTGAAATTTTTGGTAAGATTGATTTGGCAGCCTGGAAACATCAAATTTCTTTGGGGGGGGAGGGGAATGCCTCTATGCTTGGGCTGAGGCTTGAAGTGGAAGGACAGCTTTGAGCAAATGAGTCAGTGGTCAGTATGGCAGTCAGAACTAGTGTGCAAACCATTCCCAAGATCATGCTGATGCACCAAAATGTAATCTATCAGGTAGAGTGCAGATGCATCCAAGTGGTCTTTTAATGGTTTTTCTGCGGGAACTGGGTATTGGTTATTGCCATCTGTGTTTCCGCACAGAATTCCAGAAGCAAGCATCCATTGTTGTTATACTTTCCCATGTCTTCCAAGCATACCTTTCTATGCTAGATAGTCACCACCAACTCTTGTGGTAAAATCACGCATAATGACAATCCTATCTTTGGATAGTATTTTCTGAATGAGACTGTGGAGGTCAGTATAGAACTGAAGTTTGTCTGCCAGAAGGGTTGGAGCATACAGATTGATAATGGTGCCATGCTGCTGGTCATGCAAAGGAAGGCATAGGGACACGATGCAATCAGAAAGCTTTGTAGTCTGGAAGCAGTGGTGTTTCTTACCATGAAGCCAACATGGTTAGGTTAGATATTAGGAAAAATTTACTTACTAGGAAGGTAGTAAAGCACTGGAACAGGTTACTTAGAGAGGTGGCGGAATCTCCATCCTTGGAAGTTTGTAAGGTTCAGCTTGACAAAACCCTGGCTAGAATGATCTAACTGGGGATGGTCCTGCTTTGAGCAGGGGGTTGGACTAGATGACCTGAGGTCTCTTCCAACCCTAACTTTCTAAAATTCTATGATAAATCTGATTTGCCCCTAGATGGTCTGGCAACCATGAACATGGACAGGAGCCAGGACTCTATCCCGCCTGCGGGGTGGGATGGGAGAGGAGTGGTGAGGAGGGTGACGTAGCTTGGAGACAGAAACCTTCCCTCTGTAGCAGCAGGAGCTAAGCTGCAACCATTGATAGGAGGGAGGGAGAAATCTTTAAAAAACCTGCTTGAAGTGAAAGGGGGGAGCAGAGGAAAAAAAGAATTTAAAAAAATTTAAAGGACAAAAATTTTGCATGCATCTCAATGGATTGGGATGGGGGTGGGGGAAGAGTTGGGTTAGGGGTGGCAGGGGTCATGCTGGCTGGGATGGCTAGGGTACAGGGATGAGAACCAGCATACTTGCTGCATGGCACACAGCACATACCAAGGTAGAGCCAAGAAACAGGGGGTTTGTGGGGCAAAGGAAACTGAGGCATGATGAAGTGGCTGGCCAGCAGAGCGGTAAGGAGGCTGGTTGATGTGAGGGAATAAGAATGCAGACATGGGCTGTGGTGCCAGCAGGAAAGGGAGGAGGCTGGTACAGCGAGGAGAGGGGGGAAAACCCTTGGCATCAGCCCACTTAAGCAGCAGCAGTGAGCATAGCTGCCACAGGGCAACAACATGGAGCCTGGGGAGGCACGATTCCCTGGCTCCATAATCTTAATGCAGTTAATCCCTGGCAGCTCCACTTTCAGCATGGAACCACTAGGCAGGAGACCAATAGAGGTTCGGAGGGTGGAAAGGCTGGGAGCTGTGCATTTTGGGATGCTGGAAGGGGGCAAATTGATTGCTTGACCTCTGGGGAGCAGACTAACAATACTTTATTTTGACCTGGGTAAAACAGCACAAAAGATAACCCTCACCTCAAGTGGTTTAATTTTAAAATGCTTAGAGTACACTTAGAAAGGTTTAACACCCTTTAAACACAATGTTCCCATTTTTAAGTGCCTTTAAAATGGTTTAAAGGTAACCTGTAACACCACCCTTTCTTTGCATTGGGAAAGCCTATTCTTGTGCCACTCTGACATTGCTGCAGCCCATGACACCATCGCATCTGGCCCACAGGGCTTGCCACTGATGCAGAAATTTGGCAGAGGGGAGTGGTGGCCATTAATACGGCCACCAGAGGGCTGTAATCCCCAAACCCCATTCCCTGGGCAGCTGTTTGGAGCCAAGCTACGCCCCCTTCCCCTGCAGGACTTGGCCATGGCCCCCTGCTTCTGGATCAGAGCTAGGCCATACCCCCTTCCCTTCCCACAGGGCTGGGTCATGCCCCATTCCCCAACATTAGGCTGGATTGGGGCCTGGCTATGCCCTTTCCACTGGCTTGTGTCTGGCCCACTGGTAGTCTGGAGGCCTACTGGAAGTGCATGGTAGCACACCCCTGGCACTGATGACCAGCCAGAGCTCTGCACTGCCAGGCACCTGCAAAGAGCCAGGCATGTGCGGCTGCACAAATGTGGCTCCATGCAGCTATACACCCATGGCTCTGTGCTGCTGCCTGGTGGCTCAGAGCTCTGGCCAGTTGGCAATACCAGGAGCACGTGGCAGCATGGATCTAGGGATGTATGGCTGGGGGTGGGGGCTGGTGTTTGGGTAGCACAGAGCATCCGCAAGGAGCCAGGGGCATGCAGCAGCGCTAAGCTCTCACTGAATGCAGCTCTGTGCTGCTGCTTGCTCCTGGCTCCATGCCACTCCCCAGCCAGAATTTAACTATTTACATAGTCAAACTCAGAGGAAAAACAATGGACAAAAATGATTCTGATAAATCATAATATATATACAGTTGCACACAAGAAAATGAGAGCTGCCTCTAGCGAGAAAACTAATGATTCAGAGGCAAATGATACCCCTATATTGTATCTGGACTTCAGCCTTTAGACCCACCTCATAAAAAGTAGCCTGGAATACAACCCTCATGCATATATATTTCCAAGAAAGAATTGCTTCCCAACCAATAAGGAGTGAAATTCTGAGATGAATGAACTCAATTGGAGTTTTGCCATTTCATTGCAGCTAGAACTTCAGTGAAAGACCTCTGAAATAACCTGTGCATTAGCCACCTTTGGGACTCTATAGCAATTAAGGCAGTCTCACATTTGTATTGTTGATCTGGCAGCACATAAATCAAGAGGGAAATCACAGAAACCTAAAACTCAATGTTACAAACTCCTGCAAAAACTGTAACATAGATTCATAGATGTAGGGTTGGAAGGGACCTTGTAGATCTTCTAATCCAACCCCCTGACATGGGCAGGAGAGAAAACTGGGCTCAAATGACCCCAGCCAGATAAACGTCGAGCCTCCTCTTAAAGACCCCCAGGGTAGGAGCCAGCACCACTTCCCTTGGAAGTTGATTCCAGATCCGCCACCCGGACTGTGAAGTAGCGCCTTCTAATGTCCAGCCTGAACCTACTCTCAAACAACTTGTGGCCATTCTGCCTTGCTACTCCAGGAGGCGTTCGGGGAAACAAGGTCTCTCTTGAACCCCGCTGGTCCCCCCTAGTAAGTTTACAGATGGCCACCAGGTCCCCCGTCAGCCTTCTCTTGCAAAGGCTGAACAGGTTCAGGTCCCATAGCCTCTCCTCATAGGGTCTGCCCTGCTGTCCCCGGATCATGAGAGTGGCCCTCCTTTGGACCCTCTCAATGCTGTCCACATCTCTCCTGAAGTGCGGTGCCCAGAACTGGACGCAGTACTCCAGCTGCAGCCTGACCAGTGTTGCATAGAGGTGGAGGATCACCTCCTTGGCCCTGCTTGTGATGCATCTGTGGATGCATGACAAGGTACGGTTAGCCCTACTGACCCTGTTCTTGCATTGTTGACCCACATTCATCTTGGAGTCAATGACTCCACGATCTCTTTCTGCCACCGTGCTTTTGAGAAGGGAGTTCCCCAGCCGATAAGTATGCTGCTGGTTCCTACTGCCCAAGTGCAGCACCCTGCACTTCTCAGTATTGAATCCCATGCTATTCTAATTTGCCCACCCCTGTAACCTGTCCAGGTCCTGCTGTATCCTGTCCCTCCCTTCTAGCATGCCCACCTCACCCCAAATCTCGGTGTCGTCTGCAAATTTAAACAGGCTGCTCTTCACCCCATCATCCAAGTTGCTAATAAAGAAATTGAACAGTGCGGGCCCGAGGACCGAGCCCTGGGGGACCCCACTGCCCACTTCCCTCCAGTTCGATAATGACCTGTCCACCACCACTCTCTGTGTACGACCTTTCAGCTGATCAGCAATCCATCTGACTGTGCAGGCATCAATGCCACAGTCACTTAGCTTTTTCACACTTGTTTCCATGCCCACTACTAGACCCAGATCCTTTAAACACTTAAACGCAGATATAACTCTACACAAATGGGTGATCACACTGAATTTACTGGGGCAACCTGCATGTACAGCCCAACATAGCAACACGGAGAGCATATGTATGTTTTTGCAATAATGAATATATGGGAACCAAGTTACAGCTATTGAAGGAGCCATATTTTTTCATTCTAGTATTTGTGTGCATTAAGAATCTCATCCACAATGATGTATTAGCACTTCCAAGAATTTTTCTAAGTGGAAGCAAGCAGTTTATTTTTAAAAGCTTATCTGATTTCAAAATTGCTCAACAGATTTTATTCAAACATTCACAACTGTTCCCTGTTAGGATTAGACCAAACATAGACAACTTAAACTCAAATGAACTATTTTTTTTAAAGTTTTGAGTGACTAAAAACAGCCGGATTTGTGCCTTCTTGCTCTCAACTATATTCAATGATAATTCTGAAAAATACCAAAAATATTTTTGATTTGACAATGACATAGTACAACATAAGAGACAGGGATCATTGCCTACCCTAAAGAAAAAAAAAAACAGTTCACTGCAGGGATTTTTATTACTCAGATAAGTAAGTTTCCATGGCATGGAAACCTTCCTGTTCTTGCATTTCAAGCCATCCTGGTTCTTCCAATTGCTTATTTTTTGCATTTTTTCTATACAAACAATTTCTCTCTTTACAGTGAAAATGATTCTGTGAAATAAATATCTGAAAATGACTCATTCTAAAGAATGCAAAAAGTGACACATTTCAGATGAATTAATGCACTTTTAAAATTCATATTCAACAAATTTTGGGTCACTTATGCCTTCTGTAAGGACATGACAAGAAGGTTAGGAAAGGAAGTTCTAGCACTTCGGTATCAGAGAACACTGATCTTTGGGTATAGTGTCCCCTGAGCTGAGGGAGAACCTGCCGCTGTATGTTACAGGTTATGTTAGCCAGACTGGGTCGTGAGGCTGGAACTATAGCCCCAGTCCTGCAAGAACACCCTTCTGGCACCATTTGGAACTGAAGGCAGATTTGTCTTTCTCTTTCTTCCCATGCTTCAGACTTAAAAAAGACAAACTAAAGTCTCGCCTGTGTGGGAGCATAGTGGGAAGATGAGTTCTCTGTGCCCTTCCCCCCCCAACCTCTCCCCTCCTCCAGCACATTCACATATAGTGAAAGGCAAAAATCCAATCATAATGACTATGATACTTAACTGTTTCTGAATGGGTTTCCTCCTTTTTCTCCCAGCATATAGGCATTCCCCAGGTGGTATCATTGTCTTGGCACTGAAACAGAGAAGCAGCAGGTGATTCATTTTAATAGACTTCTGTATTTCCTACCCCTGGACAAAAATGCCAAAACCTGGGAAATTTAAGAGAAGGCAGTCCCTGTTCCTTAAGCCAGCACATTAGGTAAGGTTAAAAAGCATAGTATTACAATAGAAGCTGCAGAATTCTGTTAATGTTCAAGTTCTTTTTCAATTAAACCTTTAAAATATTGTATTAATGGGCATAAACTGAATGCTATTTATTAGCCAGCCTCTGTCTCTCGGATTTTTTTAAGTCATTCCAATCTCCTGGTTGCTAAACATTTAGGCTCAAGATGCTGTGACAAGATTGTCATGGAGCAATTCACCCTAGGTTTTACTCTGTAATAGATTTATCCCATACTAAGGAGTTGACATACAACCAGATTGACCAAATTAGCCTTCTGCAAAGGGCACTATTACAATGTCAGGCCACTAGGGGCCAGAGCATTTTTATGCTTCATGTGCGGAAGTGGTTTGTAGCTGAATTACTGTAGTTTTTGGCACTGATGCACAGTTGGGATTTTATTTTCTCTAGCAGGGAAACATAATGGCACTGTGTGGCTACCTGCTGGAAGTGAGAATTTGATGGTAAGTAACTGTGTCTTTTAGCAGCCCAACACCTTAATGGTTTTAGCACTTGCCCAGGGAGCAGAAAACCCACATTCTAAGCCCTTTTCACTCAGGGAATAGGGTTTGAATCTGTGCTTCCTACTTCTGAACAAAGAGCCCTAGCTACCAGGCTAGGCACTGCCCAAATCCCTGGTGCCTCACTGCCCTCCCTGCAGGAACTGTCCAGCCAGATGTATATACCTGGGCGATTCTATTTCCCCCGGGCAGCTGCCTGGCCACAACCAAGGCATTCTCTGTAGACTAGTGCAGGCAATGCTGAATCACAAACTGTGTAAGAGAGAACCTACAGTTATATGGTTACATGCCCACCACTTAGATACAAGAAAAGAAAGTAAGACTTGGCCCTAGGACAGAGCAAACAGTACTCTGGAATGAGTGATGGCTAGCCCTGCTAGTCTAAAGTCAGACAGAATGTAGGGCAGGGTGGTACCTTAGAGGCTAACTGGTTCAAAAAGGTATGAGCTTTCATAGGCAACAGCCTACTTCGTTAGATGGTCCGTATGAGTTGTAGGCTGTTGCCTATGAAAGCTCATATTCTTCCTGCCCTACATACTACAGGTACTCTCTAATAAAACTGATTAGGGGAGCACATATCATCACTCCACCACTGCAACCTGCACTAGCGTATAGTGACTCCTTACTTTCTGACACGAAACTTTGCCTTCAGGTGAATGGAAGTATACCACCGCAAGGCTATACGTTGTCTGCTTTACTTTCACCCTGCAGTAAAGGCAACTTATTCATGTTTCAGGTACCACCTCAGAAAAACAAGTAAGAAAAATAATATATCACTTTCCATCAAGGAGCCCAAAGAGCTTTAGGAATATAGACATGTCTTGTATGAAACTCTGACAAGATGGATGCCATTATGCAACATGACATTTGTCCAGAACATTACATGCAACAACTATGCTTTCAAAGCAGATATGCAGTTCAGTGATTAAGGTACTGGAGATCTAGGGCATGTTTACATGGCAAACTTACCATGCCATACCACAGAAACTTTAAACACATGGTTCTCCTGTGTACCATGTGCCTCCTGAACCAGAAGCAATGGGGCCACATATGCATGGCTCTGACTGACAAGGGCAGTTAATTTTCTCTTTGCTAAAGAGCCTGTCACAGATTTTGCAGTGACACTTTTTCTAGTTCAAGAGGCAGCCCAGGAGTACTTTCTGTAGTAGAAGAGCTGTACAGACATGACTCTAGACTCTTGAAACTGATCTGCCATGTGACTTTGACTAAGTTTAAATCCTGTCCATCCTTTGGTTTGCCTTATCTGTTCAGACTGCAGTCCCTCTGGGGTGGGGACTCGATGTCACAATGTGTATGTGCAGAGTGTCACCCAGCTTGCCCTGGTTTAAATTGAGACTTCTAGGTGCCCTTATAGTTCATCTGTTACCACCACCTTTTGGGGAGGAGGGGGAAAATCAACAGGAGAGCACCATGCTGACAGCACATTATTCTTATACCTTGTCTAAAAAGACAGTTCCTTAAGCAGAAAAGTACCCACCCCCACAAGCAATGCTCTCAATTCAAATAACAGGTCTTGGGAGAACAGTGCAACAGACTGAACTGCTAACATCATTTCCTTCAGGGCTTTCTTTGGAGGCCACACATCTCCATATTGACCCAGCCCAAATTGGTGTGACTATGTTGTATGTATTAAGTAATTTTAAAAGTTGAACACTTTAAATGGTCGTATGAGTACTCTTTTTCTATGCTGCACAGTTTGCAGGCTGATATTTTAATATGACATGTCACTCTTCTCTAGCTGTCAAGTTCATTCAGTGTTGTTAAGACCCTCAGCTACTCTGCTATACCAAACCTGATAGGTCTCAGATACAGGGGAGTGAAAACTCATATTGCTGTAGGAATTTTTGTTGGTAACTCTAGAAGTCACACACTGGTGCGATTAGCTCTAAACTCACAGTCCCAGCAGTGTTAGGGATGGTTGTACTGTTAGGAAATGATGGAAGCAACAACTCTCAGTTGAAATGCAAAACAGATTTTCATTGTTTGGCGGGAGTATTAACCCTAGAGAACTGTTACCATCTCATACTGAATCCATCTACCTATCTGCTTAGATCCTCTGGAGTTTTACTCACAGACTACAAAAGTATTGTAGTGTTGTTGTATGCTGTCCAGCAAAGAATACAGTCTGTTCCAGAACTAGGTGTTTTTCAGCTATATGCGACAGAGAAGGTAAGACAGTGGAGAAAAAGTCCAGTCCCTCGCTATCATAGGCAAATATAATTTCAGTGGGCATTTGTCCATGCCACAGGGGTTACTTCAGTTTAATTCTCCCTAAATTGAAGTGGTGGGTCTTTAAAAACACTGCTTCAATTTAGGGCAAAGTAAACCCGTGTGGCATGTACACAGGGGTTGGGTCCAACCCTTACCTGTCTCTCTGGTGGCAGGGAGGGGAGGGGAGGGCAAGCTGCTGGCAGGCTAAGCGGTCCCTGAGCTGTGGATGGGGGCTGGTGCTTCCTTCTGCAGCAGTGGTGGCACCCCCCAGGTGGCACCCGCCCACAAGCATTTGACCCAAGTGGTCCCAGAGGGCACTGCAGCTGCACAGAGAAGCACCAGGCTCCCACGCAGTTCAGGCAGGCAGGCAGGATATGAGGAGGAGGGGCGTAAAAAAAAAAGGGTCAGGCTCGCTGGGTTTTTTTTCCCTTCAGTGAAGCCTGCCTGCACAGCCCCTGAGATGCACAGGGCCCAGTGCTTCCCTCCGTGGCAAACCAAACTGCCCTGGAGATGCTTTGCTTTGCTGCATCCCGAAGTCATTTAACACACATTATGCTGCCAACACGTGTAAACAGCACACCATTAAAGCACATTATGCTACTGACACGTGCAAACAGCTACACCATTAAAGTGGTGCAAAAGGGCATTAAGCTGCTTTAAAGGCCAATTTTGTGGCGTGTACAAATGGCCAGTCACAAATTTTTCAAGCTCCATCTTAAAACTACTAAGGACTTTTGTCTCCACTAATTCTTTCAGACAGTTGTTAAAGAACCCCACTACTTAGATTATTAGAAACTTACTTCAGACTTCCAGCCTAAATTTGATTTAATTGCTTTATATACATTTGTTCTTATGCCATCATCATCTTTTATTTAAAAAGCTCTCCCTTACACCTTGGTGTTTACCTCCTTGATATACATAGAGAGCAATCATATCCCTTCTCAGCATTAGTTTTTCCAAACTCTTCTTATGTTATTTAAGACAACCTCCATTTTCTTGATCATGCTCCCATCCCATCATCATCTGCCCAGGTCTTTCTTATCCTCTACTGCTTCCAACCAATGAGTATCCACTTATGACAGAAATTCATGTTTGTTGGTTCCTAAGTGTATAACTTGGCAGCTGGTGCTATTACGTGACATCATTTTCTTTCATACCAAATATGAACATCACTGTTTTTTACTGTCTGATATTCAAATCATGCTGTGCATTAGCAATGCCTTCCAACGTTACAATTTCAAGTAAACTCATTAGTCTACTTTTTATGCCAGGGTCACCACTGGATCCAGCTTGAACTTTTTTGTCCCCCTAGAGGAATTCTGTTAGTAACCTCCAGTGTAGTCTTTTACTGACATTATTCCCTTTAGTTCCTTACCTGCCTTATAATTCTATAATAATACTAATATTCATCTTTTTCAGTTTAACTAACAGTTTCTCATGTGGGACTATAGTAAATGCTCTACTGAGTTCCAGACAGATAAGATTTACTGCATTTCTATTGTCTAAAAATTCAGTTATCTTCCCTTGCTATATGTAATGGCAGGACTCCCAGGAAGTTTCACCACTGCTCATTGATCCTCCTCCTCAAACCTCTTCTTCCAAACTTTTAAAATCTTGATTCCTGAGTGGCTTGATACAGTCTGAGTTTTGCTAATGGCATGCCAATTGCCTCTAACCACTCCAGCCAGCTGCTAGAGCCCACCGGGAAGGCTGCTCTTCCTGCCTGCAGCCTCTGCTCAAAATTGGGCAGCTGGAGGGAAATAATGCCAACTAAATTACAAGCTGTGGCTTATATTTTCAAAAAAGATGTTGATCCCCAATCTAGACAGTATTTCCTTAGCTAACTTTAGGATAATATCATGGGAAACAATGTCAGAAGCCTTTCTGAAGTTGAGGTATCCATAGATTCATAGGTTCATAGACACTAGGGCTGGAAGGGACCTCGGAAGATTGAGTCCAGCCCCTTGCCCCAAGGGCAGGAAGTCAGCAGGGATCATATGATCCCGGCAAGATAAATATCCAAATGTCTCCTGAAGGTGTTCAAGGTAGGTGCTTGAACCACCTCTGGTTGCAGTCTATTCCAAACCTTGGGGGCTCAGACAGTAAAGAAGTTCTTCCTTATGTCCAGCCTGAAACGGTCATGGAGGAGTTTGTTTCTGTTCAATCTTGTCATCCCTTGGGGCGCTCTGGTGAACAGATGTTCCCCCAGATCCTGGTGAGCACCCCTGATAAACTTATAGGTGGCCACCAGATCACCCGAGCCTGCGCTTTTCCAGGCTGAAGAGCCCCATGGCTCTCAGCCTCTCATCGTAAGGTCTGTTTTCCTGACCTCTGATAATGTGCGTGGCTCTCTGCACTCTCTCAAGCTTCTCCACATTCTTTTTGAATTGTAGAGCCCAAAATTGGACACAGTACTCCAGCTGCGGCATCACTAAGGCCAAGAACAATGGGAGAATGACATCCTGGGATTTACTTGAGAAGCATCTATGGATGCAGGCCACTGTTTTGCTTCCTTTACTGGCCACAGCATCACACTGAAGGCTCATATTCATCTTGTGGTCAATCATGACCCTCAAGTCCCTTTTGTCTGTAGTGCTAACCAGTGTAGCGCTGCTGAGCCTATAAGCATGCTGCAGGTTTTTCCTCCCAAGGTGGAGAACCTTACATTTTTCGGTGTTAAACACCATCAGGTTCTCATCTGCCCAATTCCTGAGCCTGTCAAGGTCAGTCTGGATCACCCTTCTGTCCTCAGGTGTGGATGCTTTACCCCAGAGTTTGGTGTCATCAGTGAACTTGGCCAGTCTGCTTCTGACACCAATGTCTACATCATTAATGAATACGTTAAATAGCATAGGCCCTAGGACAGAGCCTTGAGGGACCCAATTCCCCAGCCAGCAGATCGTGGTGAGGCCAAGGCCACAATTAGCTAGTTTGGCCAAAAGGAGATCATGGGATGCCAGATCAAAATCTTTTTTAAAGTCAAGATATATGACAGCAATCTCTTCTCCCTTGTCCAGGTGATAAGTCACTTGGTCGTAAAAGGAAATGAGATTGGTCAAGCAAGACCTACCCACAACAAACCCGTGCTGGCTATCCTTCAGGATGTTGCCATCAGCCAGTCTATTAAGGATGGCCTCTTTGATAATTTTTTCCAAGACCTTCCCCGGGATAGAGGTCAGACTGATGGGCTTGTAGTTTGCTGGATCCACTTTTCTCCCTTTCTTGAAGATAGGAAAAAGAAAGATGGCTAAAGTATTGCAGCAGTTAGTTTATTCAAGCAGAACTGAACAATGCAATGTAAGAAGAAATAATGGGTCTTGGGGCCAGCAGCAAAGATTTGACCCTAGACAAAAATATAACCCTTAGAGCAGGTCTGAAAGCTGCACTAGAAACACTATACATGGGACATCTTGTAGTGGATATGCAGCAGAGGTGACAGAAATTTCAAATCATTATCTAGTTAGACATAACTTGGTTATGTCATTAAGAGTCAATTTTCTTCCAAGAGTATAGAAACTGAATTCCAAATTGTTACAAGGAGAGAAAGAGAGTAACTGGAAAACAGGATTTCTTATAGACCCTACAAAAGCTGAAATGGTAGCAGTTATTTCTCCTACTCAGGCTTACTGGGGGGAGCAAAGGAGGCAAAGCCATAAAGTTTTTCTTTTAGCTTGATCATATAACCTGAGACAAGGCAAGGCAAGGCAAGGCAATTAGTTGCAAAACCAGTTTCAAGTATTGGCTAGTTCATACTTGAGAACAAGTAAGAGTGATGGAGTTGGGTGCAGTGAAAGGACAGGTAATAAAAGATGTGTTATTAGAAGTGTGAAAGACCTAAGGCCAGTGGAGAGGCAGTTGAAAAAAGTACTGTTACTCTATTGGCCAAAGCAAAACTTTTGACAGGATAAGCTATTTATTTCTGTGGAAGATACTTTCTGCTTATGTAATTCCCCAAAAGTGTATAGGCTATTTACCCCCAATTAATGTATTGATTGGCCAATTGATTTGAAGCTGAAAGTTAGTAGATGGATATGTCCAATAAGCCTGCTGCTTTACAGTTTTTTCAGTAGATCCATTCATTAGAATGTTGCGTGGAGAAGCTTGGGCATAGTGGAACAAAGACTGAATAAAGCAACATATCATCTTTCTTTTCCAACATTTGCAGATGACTCAACAGAGTTGATGACAACCCAAGAGGAAAGTAAGACACCTCAGGAGTCTGTAAAAGTGCATGAGGATGTTTTACTCTTTTTGACGTCAAGCAGTGCTCCAAAAGCTATGTGGCTGGGGGAGCAGACAGTACCTGAAATTCTTCCTAGGAAGGAGATCCAGGTATTCCAGGGGCACATCTACATATACGGAGGACTGTGCAGTAACTCGTGTTACTGCGCAGCTCCCTCACCTTACGGTTTTAAGCTCATTGCTACTGTGCAGCAGTGTTGGCATCACGGTTTATGCCCAGAGATGCTACATCGCCATAGCATCCAGCTACCATGCAGTACCTTGTTGCTATGGTGACACAGCATCTTGTGTAGACATGCCCAAGGAGTAAAGAAAGACCAAGATTTTGAGAACAGAATTCTGTCAACCAGGAGGAATAGGAGGGAATTGGGAGGCACCTGTGGAAAAGGAAGACAAGCAGCTGAATGACAAAAAGAGTGGAAAGCATACAGTTTTCAAAAAATAAAGAAATAAGTAAAATACTTCAATATACACTGCCACTCCTTTTGTACCTAGAGTGAGTGTATCTGCCCCTTTCCATCCTATTCTCCTTAGCAAAGGAGGCTAAGGAAGTGGTGAGACCTTTTTTTTTTTTAAGGTTGTTGGGAGATCACAATATCCTGTAATTAACTGTTCATTAGTAAGGAGAATGAAAGAGCGTAGGGGGGTCAATGGTTAATATGTTTAAGTACTTGGTACTGCAGAATGTGGCATGGGAAGATTTAAAAAATATACAGGAAGAATTATGTCAAAGCAAGCAAGCCAGCAAGTCACTCAGATTCGACTAGACTATGCCTACTGCTGGTACTAGAAACTCATTTCCACATATAGGGCTTAGGAAACATGCCAGGACAAGTTGGTGTCTATGTTCCCTTCTACTGCCAGCCAAGATAGTGCGATGATGGTCTGTTGCTCATTCTATGTCCTTTGTAGCGGAGTGCTAAGCTCACCTATCATGAGTCGTATCTTCCCAGGACATTAAGTCCAGTCTGGCAGAGTGTATGTGCTGCCTAATGCAGTTCTTGTAACAGAGTTTGGGGTGGCCAACCTTCCTACTGCCTTTTTCAAATTCACTGTACAGAACTCTCCTAGGTAGTTAATTGCTGTCCATACATATGATGTGGCCGACCCAAGTCATCTGCCTCCATGCTAGCATGGCTTCATGCTTGGCAGGGCTACCAGTTATAGTACTCTGTTGTTAGTGATTCTGTCAGACCATTTAATACCCATTATGCTGCATAGGTGGTGTTGTTGCAGGCAGTTAAGTTTTTGATATGGTGATGATAAAGAGGGCAGGTCTTTAATGAGTACAGGAGATGAAGGAACACAAGTTCTCTGTAAACCTGGCATTTTGTACACACTTTGACCCCGTCTTATCCACACAATTTTTTGTAAGCGATCGAAAGCTGAGGAAGCTGACTTTAAGCATGCTGAAAGTTCTTTGTCAATGCTGGTGTCATTGGCAACTATGGTACCTAGGTAGCAAAAAGACTTGGCATTGTTTAACGGGCTGCCATTCAATTTTATTTCTGGCAGTGATAGAGGTGATAGGTTTCTGCCAGGAGTTGGTTGTTACAAGACTTTGGTTTTCTTTACATTAATACAGAGGCCAAAAAGGGATGCAGCATGGGCAAAGGAATTCAGTAAATGACACAAGTCATTCTCAGAAAGGGTGACAAATGCTGAGTCATTGGCATACAGTAGATCTGTTACTTCACTATGTTGGGATTTGCTTTTGGCTTTGAATCAGTGGACGTTTAAAAGTCTGCCATCAGATCATGTTGTTGGGGTGACACCAGTAGTGATAGTAGGTGCAGCAACTCCTAGCACTCTAGTCAAGCACAGAATAAATAATGTAGGGGCAAGCACACAGCCCATGGGCTACAGAAAAGAGTCAGCACCCAATGATACATGGGCCTGCATGTTGTCAGGAAAGCAGTGTATGAGGTTAATTAGTTTGTCTGGGCAGCCAAACTTTGCAAGAAGGCACCAGAGACCAGAGCTTCCAACAGATTTGAATGCCTTACTAAAGTTGTAAATGCAACGTACAGGGGCATTTGTTGTTCAGTAGTTCTCTCCTATAACTGGCATAGGGTAAATATGTTGGCAGTGCTACGTGATGAAGACTAACTACCCTGGGATTCAGGGAGTACGTCATCTGCAATAACCTGGAACCTTTTCAGCAACAACTTTAAACAATTGGTGGAAGACTCCAGATCACAGGCCCTGGTTCTCATGGGGGACTTCAATCACCCTAACATATGCTGGGAGGGCAATACAGCAATGCATAGGCAATCCAGGAAGTTTTTTGGAAACAACTTCCTGTTGCATGTGTTGGAGAGACCAACTAGGGGCCATGCTTTTCTTGACCTACTGCTCACAAACAGGGAAGAATTGGGGACACATGAAGAAGTGGATGGTAACTTGGGCAGCAGTGACCATGAGATGATGCAGTTCAGGATCCTGACAAAAGGAAAAAAGGAGAGCAGCAGAGTTTGGACCTGGACTTCAGAAAGGCAGACTTTGACTCCCTCAGGGGATTGATGGGCAGGATCCCCTGGGAAGCCAAGCTGAGAGGGAAAGGAGCCTAGGATAGTTAGTTGTATTTCAAAGAAACCTTACTGAGGGCACAGGAACAAACCATCCTGATGTGCAGGAGAAACAGCAAATGTGGCAAGCAACCAGCTTGGCACAGCAGAGAACTTTTCCATGAGCTTAAACACAAAAATAAATTTTACAAGAAGTAGAAGTTTAGATGACTAGGGAGGAGTATAAGAGTATTGTTCGGCCATGCAGGGGTAAAGTCAGGAAGGCCAAAGCACAATTGGAGTCGGAGCTACCAAGGGACCTGAAGGGTAACAAGAAGGGTTTTTACAAGTATGTCAGCAGCAACAGGAAGGTCAGGAAAGTGTGGGTCCCTCACTGAATGGGGGAGGCAAACTAGTGACAGATGATGCAAAAACGGCTGAAGTACTCAATTTCTTTTTTACCTCCGTCTTCTCAGGCAAGGTCAGCTCCCAAACTACTGCACCAGGCAGCACAGTTTGGGGAGTAGGTGAGCAGCCCTTAGTGGTGAAAGAATAGATTAGGGACTATTTAGAAAAGCTGGGCATGTACAAGTCACTGGGGCCAGATGCAATGCATCCGAGGGTGCTGAGGAAGTTGGCTGATCTCTTCAGTCTCCGCAAGAGGAGACTGAGGGGGGATCTTGTGGCTGCCTACAACTTTATCAGGGGCTACCAGCAGGGACTCAGGGAAAGTCTGTTCACCAGGGCCCCCCTTGGAGTCACCAGGAACAATGGCCACAAGCTGAGGGCGAATAGGTTTAGGTTAGCTATTAGGAAGAACTACTTCACTGTAAGGGTGGCCAGAGCCTGGAATAGGCTTCCCAGAGAGGTGGTGCTCTCACCTTCCCTGGAGATCTTCAAGAGGAGACTGGATAGGCACCTGGCTGGGGCCTTATGACCACTGCCACCCCCAGTGCTCCTTCCCGCCCATGGCAGGGGGTCGGACTAGATGATCTGTCTAGGTCCCTTCCAACTCATTGATTCTCTGATTCTATGATGTAATCACAGAGCCACTGGCCATTATCTTTGAAAATTCATGGTGATTGGGGGAAGTTCCAGACAATTGGAAAAGGGCAAATATAGTAAACATCTTTAAGAAAGGAAAGAAGGAGGATAGAGGGAACTACAAACCAGTCAGCCTCACCTCAGTCCCCAGAAAAATCATGGAGCAGGTCCTCAAAAAATCCATTTGTAAGCACTTGGAGGAGGAGAAGAAGGTGATTAGGAACAGTCAGCATGCATTCACTTAGGGCAAGTCATGTCTGACCAACCTGATTGCCTTCTATGATAAGATGAGTGGCTCTGTGGATGCAGGAAAGCAGTGGACATAACACTGTATACCTTGACTTCAGCAAGGCTTTTGACAGAAAGCTGACTGGATTGTTGGGGTCAACGGGTAGTATCAATGACTCAGTGTCTAGTTGGGAGATGGTATCAAGTCAAGTGCCCCAGAGCTTGGTCCTGGAGCCACTTTTGTTCAATATCTTCATTAATAATCTGGAAGATGTTACAGATTGCACCCTCAGCAAATTCGTGGATGACACCAAGCTTTGGGATATAGTAGATACATTGGAAGGTAGAGCTAGGATTCATAGGGCATTTATACACATGCGGGGGGGGGGGGCAGGCGGAAGGCACCTGGACCGTCTTGTGTATCAGTGTCCCTGCACTTAAAAAGGGTGGCAGGGACACTTCAGATGAAGCTTGTTCAATGAGTTTTAGTTATAGTGTTCCCACCACCATTTTTAAAGCTGGGGATCTTGATACACGAGATGCTGGAGTTTGCTGAGCTTGATTCACCAAACCTGCTTTAAAGCACTGTAATTACAGTGTCGGAGCAGCCTCACTGCTTGTGTATAGGTGCCCAGAGTAACTTAGAGAAATTGGAGGATTGGGCCAAAAGGAATCTCATGAGGTTCAACAAGGACAAGTGCAAAGTCCTGCATTTAGGATGGGAGAATCCCATGCACCACTACAGTTTGGGGATTCACTGGCTAAGCAGAAGCCCTGCAGAAATAAGCTGGATATGAGCCAGCAGTGTGCCCTTGTAGACAAGAAGGCTAACAGCGTACTGGGCTGCATTAGTAGGAGCATTGCCAGCAGATTGAGGGAAGTGATTATTCCCCTCTATTCTGCACTGCTGAAGTATTATGTCCAGGTTTGGGCCCCCCACTATAGAACGGATGCGAACAAGTTGGAAAGAGTCCAACAGAGAGCAACAAAAATGGCTCAGGGGTTGGGGGACATGACTTCTGAGGAGGGGCTCAGGGAACTGGATGTATTTAGTCCAGAAGGGAAGACTAAAGAAGGATTTAACAGCAGCCTTCAGCTACCTGAAGGGGGGTTGCAAAGAGGATGTAGCTAGACTGTTCTCAGTGGTGGCAAATGACAGAACAAGGAACAATGATCTCAAATTGCAGCAAGGGAGGTTTAAGTTAGATATGAGGAAAAACGTTCTTAGTAGGAGTGTGGTGAAGCACTGGAATGGGTTATCTAGAGAGGTTGTGGACTCTCCATCTTTGGAAGTTTTTAATATTCAGCTTGACAAAACCCTGACTGAAACGATCTAGTTGGGCATTGTCCTTCTTTCAGCAGAGGATTGGACTAGATGACCTCCTCAAGTCCATTCCAACCCTAATTTTCTATGATTCTGCTGTAAGATCTCTGCTCTTCAAAAGCTCAGCATTCAAATGTCTGTTCAGATATATCTGAGTAATTTTTCCTATCAGGAAAACAAACTGGGATAATTCTTCCCAGAGTATCTGCACATACATGCAGCTTGGGTTAAAGTGAAATTTAAATCAGACTAAAAAATTGAACAGAAAAAGTGTGATTGAAAATTAGTTAATTATCAAAAATGAGTTTAAGTGGCCACTCCTGCCCTCCCCCCAAAAAGGACAGCTTTGTTAGAGGTCTGTGTGAAAAAGGGTTGCGAGAACTAAGCATGTTTAGCTTCGAGAAGAGGCAGTTAAGGAGGGGGGAAATGTATAATAAGTCTTCAAATATTTGAAAGGCTGCCAGACAGAAGAGGAAGAACAACTGTTCTTCCTTGCTGCAGAGGACAGGACACAAAGCAATGACTAACTTGCAGCAAAGCAGATTTAGCTCAGCTCTCAGGAAATTGTTCCTTACTGTTAGGGCAGTCAAGTGGTAGAGCAGGCGGTCCAGGGAAGCTGTGAAATTTCTTTCTCTAGACCAGTGGTCTCCAAACTTTTTTGATCATGCATCCCTATCAGTAAAAAAAATTTTGAGCACGTACCCCCAATATATACGTTGCAATACACTGAAAGCAAACAAATGAGTGAGGGCACCACTGTCAACCCCTCCGCATTGTGGAACTCCCACTCTTCCCTCAGGATACCTTGCGTACCGTACGTGACCGTCTGACATATGGGCGCCAGTGTCAATCTGTATATTAAATATTAGTAAAGCTTAATTTCTTTCTTATTTTTTTAGATAAAAAATAAATATAAATAGAAGTTCTAATATTTTCTTCCTGCACCCCAATGGATCGTCTTGTGCACCCCACTTCGGAGACCACTGCTCTAGACATTCTCAAGAGGAGGCTGGATAAGCACTAGACAGGGATGATTCTGGTGTACCTTTTTTGCATTTGTGCAGGGGGTTGGACCACAGGAGATCCTAATCTTTCGCTTACAGAATAATAGGGCTGGAAGGAAAATGTAGAAAATTGAGAAAGAAATCTAAAGAAACCATGAGGGGGATGAGGAAATACATAGCTGGCAGAGCTAAAGGTAACAAGAAACAAGAAGGAGTTTTTAATCTATTTTAGGAACAAAGAGATCCTAGCAATGGTCCAGCTCTTTTACTGGAAGGAGATGATACAGCTATTAATGATGCAGAAAAGCAGAAGTATTCAATATACATTTTTGTTCTGATTTTTGGAGAGAAGGAAGATGAGATATTTGTACCACAAGAGGATGATGAAGTAATTTCCAGACCTTTAAGAATGAAGGAAGATATTAGACAATATCTACTAGAGTAAACATTTTTTTAGCTGAGCCTGTCTAGATAACTGATGATTATGAGTCCTTCATATATTGCTGGGCACAGTGTTTAAAGTACCTTAGACAAAAGAGTCCCCAATCCAAAAATTAAATATTTTAAACATGGAGAGGGGTGGCACATTTTTGATACTGCATAAAGAAAATTCCTTCTTGAATGGCTACCTGTCCTACTGTCCCATCTCTTGGAGTAGAGAAGCCAAGCAGGGCTGCTGCAGGAGATGGAAGAACTTGCTCTTTCTCCTCCTGTCAAAGTGTCATTAAGCTGCTGAGAGAGAGGAAGAAGAGTGAGAAAAAGAGCCTTGCTGTTCAAAGCAGTTCCATATCTTTCCCCCTCTGGAACAAGTGGTGTAGGAAGGGCCATCCAGAGTGAAAGGGGAGAATGCAACCCCAGATTTGGAAGAGGGAATTTACATGCCCCAGGAGGGCAGGGCTGGGACTGGGGAAGCTAGAATTGATCTAGGAGCTGGAAGAAACAAACTGATGGAGAACACAATTAATTGCTGGCTAGGGAGATGGGCAGCTTTGGAGGGAATGGCAGACCTCCCACTTGTTTTCAGACCCCTTTCAGTATGGGCTGAGGAGATCTCTGGCCTGCTGTTTTTTGTTGTTAGTGAAGTTAGAAGAACTGCATAAATTTCAGAAGGCTAAAAGAATGCTAGTTTAAGGTAATATCTAAAAGAGGTCAAGTGGGGTGATCATATTAGCAGCCTCCTACTAGTCCTGATCAAAAAATGGCAAAGTGGTCAGATAGTAAATAATGATTAGGACAGGGCAGTTAAGCAAAACAATGTGAATCACTTGGTAAATAGGAACCATTCCTAGGAATTAATTATAACAGTGGCAAATGCAAAGTTATACATCTAGGAGCAAGGAGTGGAATGGGGGCAGAACTTGGAAAGCCATGTCTCTAAGGAACACTTAGGGGTCATGGCAGACAAGCAGCTTAAACACTACCAATGCGATGCTGTAGCAAAGAGAACTATTTGAATCATGGGATATGCATATAGGGCATTAGTAAGAGAATGGAAGAGATTTTAGGGAATTGGGGAAAATTAATACTGGGATATTGTTTATACTACTGGCATCCATATTTTGGAAAACATGCTAAAAATCATCTCTCTTCCTTACCATCTCCACAACAATTACTTAAGTGCTGAAGAAGATGCCTCACACTGAGAGGCTTAAACAGTTTAATCTGTGTAGTTTATCAAAATTCAGATGAAGATGCAAGTTGGTCACTCTGCCTGAATTCTGTCACAGAGGCAAAATGCTAGATGGTAGATGGCTCTTAACTAGCAGAGAAAAAACACGAGCATCAATGAATTAAGAATGCACAAGGCATGTTATCTTGTGCATTTCCTCACTTTTAAGTAGTTGACTTTGCAGTCTTTACAGTATTACAATGTCCTATATAATTTTTAACTGCATGTAAGCATGTAATTATTATTATATTATAAAATTACAACTGTGTGTTCAGTTGCCTTTTGCAGAGCAGTGATTTCACTCCCTACTTTTCCTTTGTAGCTCCCTCTCTCCTCCGAAAAAAGCATTTTGAGATGAATTACCCAACTAGTGTACACCTTAGGCAACTTATTGTTTGATGAAGGAAACTCAACAGAAAGTCTCAGGTGCTATATTTCATTTAAGGTTCTGTAAACATTTAACCTTTTTTAAAAAACACAGAACCCTAGTTTCAGTCATCTGACCACTTTGTTTTTCAATTAAGAGCTTCACTGTGCACTTTGTCATTTCACTGAAGAGATGCGTATTATCAGGGAGGCAATGGCAAGACCACTTCAAACCTGATCTATGCCATTCTTTATGCAATAACACTGAAGCCAGGAGAGCTGCATCCATTTTTACCTGTTTGATATTAGTCTGTATTCTCAGGTACGCTCTTTACCAATCCCACAAGACTATTAAAAAGAAATGTTTTGAGTATGCCTATGCTGCTGGGGTTACAGTGCAGTGCAGACATGCCCAATCCAGTTTTAAACTAGCCAGCTTGTATATAGATGCAATCTATCTACAGCAGCACAGACCTCAGTGAGGTCCAAACTGAGTTGCGCAGGGTTGTGACTAGACATCTGTGGCAGCTAGACAGTAAAAAGTCTGCTGTGTCAGTTGTGCAGGGTAATCATGATCATTAGATGTGAAAAAAAGAAGTTCCCTTTGAACCAATCCCTTGTGCTTTTCATAATAGATACATGGATCTGGCTTAACTCTTATCTCTGCTTCCTGCTGCTCACATGCTCAATTCTGTTTTCTTCCCCCTCCCTTAACACAGCACACATTCATATACCACTACCAGTGCCACCTGGTGAGGCAGCTACTTGGCTCTGAGCTATAAATCAAGCTATTAGGCAGCTTTTGTCACACTTTGCTACCCTGAGGCACCAACACCCACATGAGTAAAAAGATCATGGTTCTCCAATCCCTTCCCATACGCCCAATATATATTGCATTCCTTGTGCTCTGGCTACTCCCCAGAAGTGGTCCATCTTTGTGTTCTTATGCTCAGCCTCCACAGGGCTCCTCTGCTAGATGTTGCTCCAGCCTTGCCCTTCTCCAGCAATTGAAAGAGAAGAAAATAGTTCCTGATCATGTGAAGCCACTGCCCCATATGAACACAACCCCATCGTGGCACACCTCTGTGCCAAGAGGAGCAAGCCTCACTTTAGAGAGGAACTTTGATCTGTATGAAGACACTGTTATAAAATTTTAATCACAACTACGTATTATATACATATCACTTTTATTTTTATATAGTGACATTGCAAAATTGCTAAAACTGGCAATTAGGGCTTACATTTGGAATGCAGGAGACCCGGTTTCTGGAACACCAGGGACTTGAATGCCAGGACCACCAAACTATTAGATATTTGGGGGGCTCCCTTGGGCTACTCCTACATAAAGCCTACTTCTCCATAACTTTCTTTCATCCCCCTCACCTACCTGGTTTCATTCCAGTTCAGAATGGGGAAAGTCTTGGCATCTCAAAAAGTTTTCCAGAACAGGAAAAGGTTTCTCTTTTCAACCCTACGTAAAGATAAGCTATCTGTGGTCAGCTTTATGATTACCTACATCACTGTTGAGCACACATATGAATGAACGCATCCTATAGAAACATTTGGGATAAAAATAGTTACTTTTCACTTGTGACTGCAAAGACAGAGAATAAAGTTTTATGAAATCAAAGGAACTCTTATATTAGAAAAACACCTATCAGGAAGAGCATTGGATAACCAAGAGATGCTCTGTCACCTAGAAGCCCATTCAGTGTCAGTGACAGGATTCTGACTTTTAGGACACGGAAATGAAGCAGCAGGGCTGATTTCATAATGGAGGTCTACAAGGAACTCTCTAGGCCAGGACTGTCCAGCTGGTAGCCTGTGGGCTGTATGTAGTTTATGGGTGCCAGAATGTGGCCTGAAGGATATACATAACCTGCAAGCACTGAACATGCAGCCCAGAGGCTCCAGCAACAGTCTCTCCTGATAACACATGGCATGGAAGGGCCCAGGGGACCACACACCACTTGCACAGCCCATGCAGTGGGGTGCCACGTGCTGCAGAGTGTGGGGGGTGTGGGAAGGGGCGTGCTTTGTCAGAATAGTGCAAGGGGCCACATGCAACTGGTGCAGCAGGGGACACCCCAGGGGCTACACCCACAAGCTGTGACCCATGTAGTATGCAGCTTGGCAGCCACATGCCAGCACAGCCTGCAGCCCCAAGCCACACTAGAGTCAGACAATCCTGCTAGGCCACCAAACACCTGGCACTGGACGAAAAGTAAAGGAAGACAAGACGTGGCTTCTTTCAAAGCAACTCCATCAAGATCCCCAAATGAGGAAGTGAGACATGGAGTTTCACAGAAACAAGTCTGAGAGAGCATTTGGGGTCAGGTCCCCACAGAGTAAGCCCTTTGGCATCACTGACATGTTACCATATACACTACAAAATAGAAACAATTCCTGGGGAAGCCAAGTAGCAAGTCACAGATTACCACCGCCATCAGCATCAGCTTGTCTGTGCACATGATCCAGTGTGCCAAAAGAGAACAAATACACTAGTGACTTCTGCACCCTGTATGAAAGATGAGGTTTTAGCAAACATTTGCAAATATTTTCACCAAGACAGAGCAGTTGACATGCCTGCATTTTAGCATTGCTGAACTACAATAAAGCTAAAGAAAGACGAATCCATTTCTTAAATGACTGCTTAAAAACTTCAGTTGAACACACGGCATAAAACTCAACACACTGTACAAAACCAAATGCCACCGTGCAACCACGCTGTTCGACACCACTAAGCTTCCGTTGCAGTTTGAATACGAGCACAAACAGCCTCTGTATTATTGTCTTTGCTTATTCTTTAAACTGAACTGTAGCTTCTGCTAGGTGCAAGGATGCAGCGCCATCCCCTATTTCTGCTTCCTAATCATGCATTTCAATGCTTTAGCAGTAATAGCCCAATTTATTTGTTATCTGCAGGTACATTTGATTTTAAATGGTCAGTAACCCAGTCTGGCCTAGAATCCTCCCCGTTAAATTCAAGATGGCACAGCGTGCTCAGTGTTTCTGTCCCTATAATGGGCTCTGCCTCCAGGGAAGGCCGCAGCAACCCATGGAGGCCATTCAATACACACCTTTCTACTCTGGCACTGCAATGTGGCCTTGTCCTCTGGCATGTCACTACTTGAGGTGCAAAATTCCTATATTTGGGAATCTGCCTTCAGAGAACCAAATTTCAACTTTTGGCGCCTTACTCTACCCTGCTCATCAGCAGGCTGCTGGTCTGCCTGATCCTCACATTCTAGCCTAAGCAGAGCTTGGTCTTGCTCTGGCCTGGGCCCTGCCTGGTCTTTGGCCCCCCCTAGGGCTTCATATGTTTTACAGTCCCCACAAAGCCTCTGGTCTTACCTGGGCTCCCAACCCTCTCCAGAGGCTACAGCCCCTTGCAGCCTGCCAGGTCCTGGATCCTTGCAGGGCTCTGTCTGGGCTTGAGCCACTCATATAACATACACCGCACCCCTGGCCTCTGCCTCATCCCATTTAAGCCACCCCAAACCTCAGTTATCACAAACCCCAAACAGAAGGAAAACATAAACCCTGTCTCAGTACACAGCTCCCTCCAGAGCTCCTGCACTCACAGCCCTCTGACCTAGACTGGCCCTGGCCCTGTGCTTGCACTTATATGGCCCGTGATTCCTCTCCTCCAGCCAACAGACCTGGCTCGCAGGCAGGACCCTGGCCCTGTTTTCCAATCTCAGAACCGCAGCAAGGGCTCTCCTCCCCTCATCAGCAACTCCGAGCCCTGCAGCACCCCTTGGTGAAGCTGCTGTCCCGTCTGCCTTCTGCCATGCTGCTTCCTCTTTGCAGCAGCCAGGCTCAGGGTAGCCTGCTGCAGTCACACACGTTAAACATGCTGCAGTCCAAACAAGGGAATCAATGGTGCCGCCTGAACTTCAGTAGGCCCAGGGCTTTTCCCAGGAACATGACTACGGTGGGGTAAATGGGACACCTGCTCCAGGCACTGACTTGCAGGGGCCAATACAATCCCCACCCCCACACTCCAGGAGTCTGTTACAGCAGGCACAGTCCTGCACTGCCCAGCCAAAGAAGCAGGGCAGCCCTGCACACTGCAGTGTGGGGGGTTGCAGCGGGGCTGGTGCAGCTAAGGTGCAGGCTCACCACTTGCTGGCTGCACCAGCCCCAGCACACAGGCTCCCTGGGGCCTGTCTCTGGTGCCCAGTTCACTCTCCTGTCCCCCTCCTTCCCACCTGACAGTACTCTCCTGGGTGTGGAGCTCTACCTTCCACAGAGGTGGGAAGGCCACCATTCAGCACAAACCCTCCCTCCCCATCCTCTACAAGACATAGCACTGCCCAGCTCCTAGCACTGGGCATCACAGGCTGCACCTGTCATAGCAAAGACTACTGCAGTCAGTGCAGCTCTAGTGGTAAGACTCTTGGCCCCTCCACTCCATCCACAGCAGCACACGGTGCCTCTGGGTTATCCCACCACAACTTGGGCCTTTCTCAGGTGCCTAATTCAAGTGTCTTCTGCCTTATTTTGCTAGCGCTGAAATGAAGCTGTAGCCCTGACAGTCCAGGAAAGATGTGAGAGCCAAGAGTTTTTGCAGCTGCTATCTTCTACCATACTGACTACATGGCTGGGGTGGATTTAGGTAAGTTTTCAGGTACTACAAGGCTCTTCCTGGAGACCTGCCTCTTCTAACAGCAAACTGGGGGCGTAGACTCAACAACTAAAATGTTTCAGACACCATTGAAACATCTCAGAGGCCAGTGGGACACACTGACTAGCTCTTGGAAACTTTCTGAATGCAGCTGAAACACTCCAAAATAGGCTGTCTTGCCATGACCTGATGTTTTGGGCTGTTTCACTTCCAGCTGCATCTACAAAAGGGAGGGAAGGAGGGACACGGGGGACCGGGGGGCACTCTGCTAGACGTCAGGCCACTGAGTCCTGGTCTGGGTCCCAAGGTGTGGGTGGGTCCCCTGCACCCTCCACCAGGACCTCAACCCCAGCCACACTCGTGCCAGCTCCTGGGGGTCCGGGTGCAACTGAGTCCACCAGACCCAGTCCCCTTCACCTCTCTGCTCTGCTGCAAGGGGGAAAGGAGAAGGCAATGTGATTGGGGCTGGAGTGTCAGACTCCCTGGGATGGGGCCACGGAGCCTCAACCCCTCCTGCTTATCTCTCTGCTCCCCACCTCCCTCCAGTTCCCTGTCCTGGAAGTGGGGGTGAGCTCTACCGCTCCCTGTTGAGCAGCAGAGCAGGCTGCAGGGTTTTCAGACACCCTCCAGGCAGACAGGACGGCACAGGGGCCCCTGGCTGAAGTTTCCTGCAGGAAACGGATCCAAGTGTGCTTCACTTGAACGTGTTTCCATTGTAACGTCTGTCTGTACCCTCTGCCTCCATCTCCAGTGGATCCCCAAATCACCTCTGAACTCCTTGCCATCCTCTCTTGGGAGGAACTTGGGCAGACGTAAAAAAGAAAACACTACCTGCATAAAAAGTAGCAGCTTTTGGTCTTGGTAATGGCAGAGGGCAATATCCCCTTTTTGGCACTTAGCAGCATGCAGCATATTTACTGGTGACAGCAAGGAAATGGCTGTTGTAGTCCATTTCCCTCCACAGCTCCAGGAGCAAAACGGACAAGTTGCCCAACTCCAAGTGTTGAATCGCGGGGCTCCCGTTCATGGGACAGGACCCCACATAGCTGTATGGCTAGTCACGGACACGCACAGCAGCATGCTGGCATTGACAATGCACAGCAACGGGGTAGGAAACCAAGGGTTGGTAAACTCTAGATTACCTACCTACCTACCTACCTCTTAGCCTGCATTATAGACAAACCCTTGTCTTCCCTACAAAGTGCATCTAAGTAAGATGCCAGCTCCCAAGTTCACCTAATTGGAGAGAAAGTGGCCAAGGCACAAACAACATTTGAACTGCACCTGAGACACACAGAGTGATTCTCTCAGCAACCAGTGACCTGACACCTCCTCTCCAAACCTGAATATTTCTTGGATTTTCCCCGTGACGTCTCTGTCCCTGTTCTCTCGGGGAAGCAGACACGTTCCCACATCCTCGCTGTTCCTTTTGGAGCTATTTGAGATCCCAAGTTGGCATGAGTTAGTAATAAGGACCACGAATATTAAGGAAAGGTTGTGATGCCCTCTCCTAGTACCTCAACAGAAGAGCCCTGCATCCTGCAGGATTTCAGACCAAATCTGCAGTAAAGCAAGTTTAGCGGGGGGCGGAAATATCCCCTGGTTCTCATAACATTTCAACTGCCCCATTACCGAGACTGATAGAGGCAGAGTTTAGACAGTCACTAGCACCACAACTATGTTTTGTTATATCTACCTAACAAGTCGGCAAAGCTTGAAAAAATCATCTATCAGCAACAATAAAACTTGAAAAAATCACCTCTGCTCATTGAAACCTTTTCTACACTGGAATGCGCACAGTTTTTTTTTCTTCTTTTCACAAGGATGATTGAAAAAACAACGACCAAACTGGAAGGCGTTTTCTTAAAAATATCCCACAGTACATAAGAAAACTGACGAACTTGCGACAATCCCCAAACAAGAAGCCTTCGCCAGTCCCACGGGCACAGCTGAGAAGTGCCCTCATCTGCTCTATGGGCCCTGGAAGCCCACTGTGGAAATGCAGTCATCAAGGTGAACCGTCCCACAACGTGCCCGCACACCCCAACGCCTGGACCCTACTCGCAACTTGTGGCGCCCAGGGCCGGGTGGCCCAGCGCTCGGCCCTCGTGCAGACAAGGTGCTTTGGGTCTAGCTGCTAACTTTTAGTTGACCAACTTTTATTAGTGGGTCCAATGAGACTTGTACGAGTGAGTCTAATGCAAGACGGACTGACCCAAAGCACCGTGTCTGCCCGCGTCCTTCGCCCAGTCCTGAGGCAACCGGCCCCATGCCCGACCCCGCGCCTGCCGAGAGCCCGGGCGCCGACCCCCCCACCCTGCGGCGGCAAGAAAGATGCCGAGGGGAGCGGCACGGGGCTCCGCCGGGACTGCAGGCGGCTGCGCCGCAAGCTCCTCGCCTTTCCAGCGGGCAGAGAGCGACCTCCGCCGCCTGGTGCCCGCGCCCGGCCCTTGGCGGGGCTCCCCCCGGAGCCCAGACCGGCAAAGCGCCCGCGTCTGCCCGGCGGCGGCTTCTGGGGAACAAACCTGCGCCCAGCGCCGAGCAGGGACGTGCGGCAGCTCCAGTCGCGTCCGCCCGGCTCCTCCGCCCGGCCCCAGCTCCCGGGGCACCGGCCTCTCCTCCCGCCCCGCCCGCCCGGGCGGCCCCGCCCGCAGCCTGCAGCCCCGGGGCAGGTCGGCGGGGGCAGCCCCGCGCCCCAGGGAGGGGCTGCTCCCCCGGCCCCCTCTGCTCTGGGTGTCGGGGGGGCTCATTTTTTAAAATTATTATTAACTTTGTATCCGAGCCCAAATAGGCCAAAGCCATTTCCAAATCCAAGAGTCCAGAACCATAAGCAGCCGTGCCAGTGACGCATAGCGGGTGCACGTGCACCCCCTGAACACGGACGGCAGTGCACCCCCTGCGAAAAGGCGCTGCTGACTACCGGCGGCACCTGCGGGCGGTCCAGGATTGCTGCTGGCCGACACGGCCTGTTGCGTCTGCGGGTGGTCACCAACCACTGCTTGGCGCTTGCCCCCCACTGCCGCAGCCCCCTGTGGGGGCTCCCTGCTTGCCAGCACCACCACGGTCTGCGGGAGCTCGCCGTGCCCCCTCAGCCTCCAGGGGCACCCGGCGTTCATGAGTGGCCCTACTACCCGCAAACATCCTCCACCCGCCCCGGGGCTTCAGATGTTTCCAAATCCTTTGGCAGGCATCCTACGTGCAGGCCCAAGCCCAGAGGCCTGGGGTTCGGATGCCCCCCGTGCCCTCAGCTGTAAGGCCCTTGGCGCAAGCAAGGGAGGAGACTCCCATTCCCATAAACTGGGCGTTGGGCCGCTGCACCTTGGCGCGCACTGAACCACGCCAGACACGCAGCTCTCCTGCACTGTGGTTCAGGAAAATGGCCTTCATGGACACAGAGACATGATATTTCCCCTGCCAGGTTTAAGCCTCGGCCGGGGCTGTGACTGTGGGGCGCCAACGCTCCTGCTGCAGCCAGAGCCGGGCAGACCTGCCGCAGGGTCTTACCCCAAAACTCAGGGTCAGACCCTTGCTGCCGTCTTTGGGGTCGGGGAGGAATTTTACCTCATGGTCATACTGGTGTGGACTGGGGGAGGAGGGGGAAGGGGTTAGTCGCTTTCCTCTGAAGCAGGGGCATGGTCCTCTACTTGGGAATCAGAAAATCATAGAAAATGAGGGTTGGGAGGGACCGCAGCTGGTCATCTAGTTCAGCTCCCTGCTCAAAGCAGGATCATCCCCAAATAGGTCATCCCAGCTAGGGCTGTCGAGTGGGGCCTTAAAAACCTCCAAGGATGGAGATTGCACCACCTCTCCGGGTAACTTGGTCCAGTGCTTTCACCACCCTCCTGGTGAGAAAATTTTTCCTCTTATGCAGCCTAAATCTCCTTTGCCACAACTTGACCCCGTTACTCCTTGTTCGGTCATCTGCCACTGCTGAGACCAGTCCAGCTTCCCCCTTTCAACCCCCCTCAGGCAGTTGAAGGCTGCTATTAATTCTCCCCTCAGTCTTCTCTTCTCCCAACTAAATAAGCCCAGTTCCCTCAGCCTCTCCTCTCAAGTCATGTTCCCCAGTCCCCTAACCATTTTCATTGCTTGTCCACAATATTGGCATTTCCCCACTAAAAATATTCCTGTTTTTTTCCACTGTTGTAATGTACCACGACACCTGACTTAACAGGTACCTTATTTAACCAGCTGAAGTCTCATTATGGGTTCATCTGCTATTACTGGTGAAAGAGGCTAGGGGGCGCCTCATACCAATTTTACTCTCTTGACCTCCTAGTACTTAATTACAGCAGGGGCAGTTTAGCTCTGGGTTTCTTTTATTTTTAGTTTTTTCCTTCCCTGAGCTGGCAGCCCCTCGGTCAGTGTGGCTGGCGGGGGCAGGGTTGGGGCCAGGCTGGCCGAGAGTGCAGCGCAGCGCTGCACGGGGGGGGGCCAGGCTGGGAGACCATCACTGTGTCTTCCCAGGGAGGCGGCAGCGCTGGGGGGGGCTTTGGGGGGGTGTATAGCCCCCCCAATTCACCTTAACCCCCATAACCACACCTCTCAGAGCCTCCACCCACCCGCAGAGGCATGGTGTGGCGCTCCCAGCCTGAGCTGGCCTGGCCCCGTGGATGTGCGAGGCTGCAGAGACAAAGCTGGGCAGCAGCTCCCCGCCAGTCAGTGCAATCGGGCCCGCGGAGAGTGAGACAGCAAACCGGACTGCAGGTTGGGGGTGCGGGGCGCCGGCAGGGCTGGGGGGAGGGGCTGCAGGGTGGAGTGGTGGCGCTGGCAGGGCTGTGGGAGGGGTTGCAGAGTGGGAGTGAGGGGCAGCAGCAGGGGAGCAGGCGGTGGGGAGGGTGCCATGTGTCAGGAGTGCAGAGCACCGGCAGGGCTGGGGGGCTGCAGTTGGGAGTGAGGGGCACCAGCAGAGCTGCGAGCGTGGTTGGGGGGACAGGGGGCTGCAGGTTGAGAGTGAGGGGCACTCGCAGGGCTGGGGGAGCAGGGGGCTGCGGGTCAGGAGTGTGGGGCACCGGCAGGAGGGTTGGGGAGCAGGGGCTGTGGATCAGGAGGGAGAGGCACTGGCAGGGGACCACCAAGGTCCCAGCAGGAGACAAGACCCTCTCCTGGGACCCGCCTCCCCCCCGTTCAGGGCACTGTTGAGGGAAGCTCACGGCGCTGGGGAACTTTGTGGGGTGCCCACCTAGGGGACTGACAAGATCCCAGCAGGAGACTAGATCCTCCCTTCCTCCCCCCACTCCACAGTTCAGGGCACTGCTGGGGGAAACGTGGAGCTCTGGGACACTTGAGGGGAAGCTCACAGCCTCAGGGCACCGCAGGGGGAAGCTCACAGCCACAGACATCTTTGAGGTCCTCTTAGCAGAGGAAGAGTAGGGGGTGCGCTGCCCACACCTGCCACCTGCCCCCCACACACTTGTGCCACAAACCCCAGGCCACTGCAGGGACAGGAGAGGCTTTTAGCTTAAAATATGGCTGGATTGGAAACCCACTCTTCCTCTGAAAGCCTGTTTTGCTAAGTAATTTTCAACTGGGCCTAAGCACATAGCCCCACAATAGAGCATATCCTGACGGATTGGCCTTCCGCACAGGAGGATTGGGAAGAGGTGGGACATGTCCTTTCCTTAGGTTTGCACAGAGGGAACTGGTGGTGAGGTGGGAATTGACCCCCGGCCTCCTGAGACCTGGCTCGGAGCCCTTACTGCCCCCGTCTCTGACACTGACCTTCAAGACCATGTGCCAGCAGAAGCAGAAGGAGCTGCTCAAACAGTTGGAGAAGCAGGAGAAGAAGCTGAAAGACCTTCAGGCCAGTGCAAAGTCCACAAAACAGGCAGTAAGTCCTGAGATCCAGACTGACTCCAGGGGCACTGCCTGGCCCAGAGGGGCGGGTACATAACATGAGACCTCTCCCCTCTGGAGATGCTGGCCCCAAGCAGGCCTCCAGTCAGTCGAGTCAGGCTGGCTCACAGTGGTGGGAACGTTTCCTATCAGATTTCCCCACAGCAGTAACCTCTGTGGGGGAGCGATTCCTGACCCACAAATTGTAACCGGGTGTCACAATAGCAGGGCAGGGTGGGTGTCAGGAGGGTCCCAAAGGAAGCACGTTTCCAAGCTGGGGTGAGCTGGCCCAACCTGAGGAGATTGCCTGGCCGATCCAGCATCCCCACCCCAGGGCAGGCCTTAGGGCTAGGTGGGCTTATGATGCCCTGAATCTCCAGGAAAAACAGAGGAAAGAGGCCTTGACCCGGAAGCTGCAGAAATTCCCCAGGAAGCACTAGGACGAGGAGTCCAATGAGACCGCAAAGCTGCTGAGGAGGCCCCAGGAGTACATGGTTAAATTTACCTTCCCCAACCCGCCGCTGCTCAGCGCCCCATCCTGGGCTTCCACAGTGGGCCCTGGGCACTGGGAAGCACTGTGTTGGAGGGGCATGCAGAAGGCCCTCTTCCTTCAAGATACAGGGGCCTCAGGTGAGTTTTGGGGTGGCCCTAGTCCCTTCAAACTGCCCTAGTGCCACCTTTGTGCACCAGGCTCCAGAGCCCCAGCTGGGCTTTGTGCCAGTGGTGGCTGTGTGCACCCCTTGGTTGGATGGCAGGGGAGAGGCGTGAGGCAGCGCAACCCTGGGAGCCTCCCCCACCATCCGCTGTGAGGTGCACATGCAGGCTGCGTGTCTGTGCCTGGCTCTGTGTGTGTCTGTCCACATGTGCACTCGTGTTTGGTTCCCTGTGTGTGTGTTTGTGCGTGTGCCTGGTTCTCTTCCTCTTTGTTTCTCTCTCATCACAGCATGCTTAATGAAAAAAGAATATACAACAACAAAGAGACCATATGAAGTTCTTAGAAGTTTTAGAAAACCTGGTGTTTACGGTAAAAAAAAGATGATGATTAAGTATTTTAATATGCAGTGCATCCTGCTATGTGGCCCCAGCCCCAGTTTGGCTTTCTGGCATGGCAGCACTCCGGCACCTTACAAGGTAGACACTACAGTGTAGACACTACAGTTGCCTGCCACTGGACTAGAGGGTTGGGGAGTGTCCAGAAAACTTGCCTGAGATAACAGGTGGGGCAGGGTGAGGGGCACTGGCAGAGCAGTGGCGGGAGTCCTGGGCAGGACTGAGAGGTGCAACAGGTAGTGACTCCATCCCTTCCACCCTGGCAGAAACTCGGGTTCTTCAACCAGCAGTATGCTGACCAGCTCAATGTGCAGGAGATGGCCACCTAGTACTTGCACTGCAATTTCAACCTGCCCTACCAGGATGCTCGCAAGTACCTGGGGTGCTTTGGTCTTGAGAGCCATGCCCACATCCTCCAGATCTGCAAATCGTCAGGTATGGGGCTGGCGCTTCCAGGCAGGGGTAGAGGGTGAGTATGGAGGAGCTAGGGCCTGAGGGTGCAGGGTGCTGATCAGGAGGTGAGGGTTGAGGCAAAGGGGAAGACAGGCTTGGAATCCGCCATTGAGGGCTGGCCATTGAGGAAGAAGTCAGGGAGAGGCTGGAAGTGTGCCCCTGGGAGGGGTGTGGGTTTGGCCACGCAGGGGAAAGATGGGGCAGGGAGCAGAGACTTCCAGTAGCATTGCCCTCCTCCTGGGCGGGAGTGCAGGGCTTTGAGCTGCTGTCAGGGGGGGGAGGTGGGTGGAAAGCTGAATCATGGCATTTTGGGAAAAGAGAAGGGATTGGACATTCCTTTCACCCCACTTGTCTCAGGTCCCTTTTCTTTCCTACCCAAGGGGGCAGAAAGCCTGTGTGGTGTTTGCCAAGCTGGCCTTCAGGGAACCTGGTATCGTCATCCTGATGGGATGGGATGGGAATAGGGCTCTGATGGGTTCCCTGCTCTGGGAAGGAAGTGGGAGTCCAGTGAGTTAGAGCAAAGCAGGCATGAGAACCAGGACTTGTAGGTTGTGCCCTGCTCTGGCTCTTGGAAAAGAGTGACATCCAGCATGTCATGGTGAGGGGCATGGTTTGGGAAGGATCCCTGGGTCCTGGCGTGGGTGTGTGTGGATGGGGGTGGGAGGAAAGTTCTGTGGGTCAGGACTCCTGGGTTCAACTTGGGATCTGTCACTTCCCCAGGATGAACCCACAAATATTCTGTGCATTGAGTTGATTGATGGCTTAGGTGATACTATCAGTGAGTACAAGGAGGCAAGTGAAAGCAGCATGGTGAGAGGGGTCCACTGGCCTGATCAGAGGAGGACAGGCTTGGGGGAATACTGGGTCCCTGGATCAGATTCAAGGGTGGATGGCGATACTGGGCTGGTGTGGCTTCATGGGTCCAATCTGCCGGGTAAAGGAAGGTAGTAATAGGTCATGGGTCAGATTCAGGCTGGCATGGACAGGGTTCCAGTCTAGGACTGTGAGAAAGCAAAAGGGTTACTAGGCTGGGAGTGGGCCTGTGGGTCCCATGGGGGAGTTGGTTTACTAGAACAGTACCCTCCTGCCAGGGTCCCCCATGGGTCCCAGTTGTGCCCTTCACTGCCCAGTCCTGTCCTGGTAGTGGCTGATGGGGAAAACGTGGGGTCTTTCTCCTTCAGTATGAAAATGGCCTCTGCTTTGCCTTCCACCTTGCTCATGCTTTGCCTCCTGCCTCCGCTTCACAGTGGTCATCATCATCAGCCACAACGCATGACTGATCACGGAGACCAGCTGCTAGGTGTGGGTGCTGGAGGAGCGGTCCGTCAACCAGATCAACAGCGACTTTGGCTACAATCGGGAGGTGCTGGAGGCTTTGGGTGAGGTCATCATTAACCGGCCGTGGGAGTGACCTTGCTCTGGGGAGGCTCCTCCAGGACATGCCCATCCCCTCTCAGAAACCTGCCTTCACAGCTCCATGTCCACCCACACCCAAAGGAGTCTATGCAGAGGGGGCAGGGCCACAGGCATGGTTGCCGGCCAAATTTTGAAGGTGGGGCGGGGTCTAATGCAAGAGGTGTTATTTTTAGAGGTGCTCTTCTACACCTGCTCCTTTCCCAGGAGAGAAAGTGTTAATTTATATGAATGGGAGGGCGGGGTTTGTACTGCAATGATCTATTTTAGGCAGGAGGGGGACCTATCTTTGGTCCCCTGCTGGGTTCCCTGCCCCCCCCATCTGGCTTAAGCCTTGTTCTGCTTCCACCCAAGAGGATTGTATTAAAATATAATAAAGGAAAAGTGGCTCATGATGGCTTTTATTCTGAAGGGGTAGGGTGTGAGGGCTTCACAGTATTGGCAGGAGGGAACACGTGAGTTTGCAGTGGACAGACAGACTGGGCTAAGTAATGGGCATGGAGAGAACTTCTCTATAAGGCAGCTATTAAATCCCCTCTCAGTCTTCTCTTCTGCAGACTAAATAAGCCCAATTCCCTCAGCCCATCTCCTCATAAGCACAGGTCTGGGTCGTCTGTTCGCCAAGGAAAAATGTGGTAAAACCCAGATTTTTTTCATTTTAAGGAGAAAAACCCAGATAGTCTCTTTTTAAGAAGAAAAAGGCTGGAAATGGTGGGTTTCCTTTAGCAAGCTGGCAGAGCTCCAGCCTGCAAGGGACTAGAGGGAGCAGGAAGAGGACCATCAGGTAGGGGATGCCAGCTTCCTGCAGGTAAGCCTTGCGCAGGGGGAGAAATTGAGGCCCCCATAGTGACAGATGGAGGGAGTTGGGCAGGGCTGGGGCTGCTGCCAAGCCAGGGTGGTGTGTGGGGCCCAGTGCTGGGGTGGTCACCGGGCCTGGGTGGGAGTGGGATGGAGCCCCAGGGGGTGGCAGTGGGACTGGTTCCCTGCTGCTGAATGCACTCCTTGGGAGGACATGTGGGGCACGTGTCCTTCAGATTTGTGTGTAGGGTGGGGATGGATGCAGGCTGGCAGCTGCCTCCCCACCTTGCTGCCCTCCTCCCAGGGCATGATAGACCAGAGCAGGGCAGGGAGGTTTGGTGTCACCACCAGGAGCCCCGTGTTGGCCGGTGAGGCATCCCCTGCCTATCCAGCAGCAGTGGAGGTGGTGGAACGGAGTTGTGCCCCACACTGCTGCTGGGTAGGCAGTGGCTGCCTCTCCATGGTGGCATGGGGCTCCCAGCAGTGTCACTGAGCCTCTCTGCCCCACGCTGCCTGCCACGCTGAGTCCCACTGGCTGGGCTGTGAAGGGCTCCGGGGGGAGGGCAGCAGACAGGGAGCCCCAATCCCATAGCTACCAGCCTACATCTGCCCCCTGCCCCCCACTGTGGGGCACTGGCAGAGGTAGGGCCATACCACACCATGCCTCTGTGGCACCAGGGGACTCTCCTGGACACCCTGATCATGTGCACTGCCCCTGTACCCTTTGCCACCCTTTGGCACCACACAGCCCTTTGGGCTTTCCAATGGGGATGCACACCAGGGGCTTCATGCCTTGTCTGTCAGCTTTGTTGGGGTACTGGTTTTAGGGCGGCCCCACTCGTGACCCAGGCAGTCCCTGCATTGCCAGAACAGCTCCCCTGACACCAAGCAGAGTAGAAGACCACAGTACTGTCTCCTCATCTCTCTTGGCGCAACCATGTTGGCCCAGGAATGACGCAGGTACGCATCAGGGTATTAAATCATCTGTGCACTTGAAATGCTGTGTTACCAATGCAAAGTACAGTACATTGTAGTCAAATTGGTGAATGTGAGAATGAACCTTGGGTTATTTATTGTTGGTTGTTAGCTGATATTATTAGCTTAGTTATGCATTTTCCTTTTCGTGTCATTTAGAAATTCAAGCGCCAATAATTTATCTGTGTGTGTCTGTCTGTATGTATGTGTTTGTATACTTTATCTAGTCTAACTACACACACATACATATTAAAGTTCGTACATGTATATATCAGTTTGAACTGTATCTTGAACCAGAGGAGGGGACCTTGAGGTACTCTGCTGCACAGCTGCTACCATTTCTTCAGTGGGCTGGTAGAAAGGCTGAAGCCATTGGTACCCCAGGGATCTGACATCATCAGCAGGCTGCCCCTAGCATGGTGGACCAGGGTGACGGTACTATAGTACAGTATCATGCAGACACGCTACAGAGCACTGTATTCAAAAGCACTTTTAATCTGAAGCGTTCATTGAAAACATCCAGGGAGTGACTCCTCTCTGGAATCTCTTCCTTTTGCCCGCAGCTGCGTTTTGCATCAAGCAATGTAGACACAACCTCAGCCCCTGAGCTTTCCCAAAGTTTTGTATCTTGACAGAATAACACATTCATAAAATCAGTTTAATGATCCCAATTGCTATAGAGACATCTGTGACTATTAACTGAAGGGCATGTTTTAGTGATTATAGATTCATAAACATTAGGGTCAGAAGGGACCTCAGTAGGACATCAAGTCTGACCCCCTGCCCTGGGCAAGAAAGCACTGGGGTAAGACGACTCCAGCGAGGTGCTTGTCCAGTCTCCTCTTGAAGGCCCGCAGAGTAGGGGAGAGGTTTTGGTTTTTTTCCCTGTTTTTTTGCACCGGTCCTGGAAGCACTGTAATACATCACCTGCCCTGGGAAAACCACCTTCTAGATCATGGTGTCTCCCCTGCCACTTAGTGGTCATGATAGGTTAGTGCAGCACCACCCGCCTTGGAAGCCCATTCCAGATTGTGGCAACCCTTACTGTGAGGAAGTCCTTCCTAATGTCCAACCTAAATCTGCTCTCCATCAATTTGGGGCCATTGTTGCATCTCCTACTCCCTGCTGCCCTCCCCTGATGAATTTATGGCAGCACCCAAGCCCTCCAGAGAGCGCCTAACTGTCCTATCCCTGCAGCGCCCTGGGGGTTGTAGCACAAGCACATGGGGGGCTAGTGATGGGCGTGGGTGGCACACCCTGTACTCTTCCTCTGCTATGAGCACCTCTAGGAGGTCAGTGGCTGTGAGCTTCTCCCTGTCGTGCCCTGAGGCTGCGAGCTTCCCCAGCAGTGCCCTGAGGAGGAAGGCAGGGGGTGAGGGTCTTGTCTTCTCCTGACCCACAGCCCCCCTACTCCCCCAGCCCTCCCAGTACCCTGCACTCCAGACCTGCTCCCAGCCCAGCCCCCTTGTATGGAGCTGTGCTGCAATCCCAGCGGTGCTTTTAAACTTGGCATCATATTTTGTCTCCCTGCTGAAAGACAAGAACCACACCAAATTTAAAACCCTGGAGGACTGCCTATTGTCCTTAGACCAGCACGGCTACAACCAAAAACCCAGTCCAACAAAAAATAATTGTAATTTACCTGATTCTTGCAGTGCCTGATCCCTAACAATTTTAGTCCTTTCCACCAGGCTGTAATGGCCAGATTGCAACAGAGCTTGTATGGATTTCTCAGTGACTCCAAGTGCCACCTGGTGGACAAATCGTGGCAGAACAGGGAAATTGACATTTCTGGCTGTATCATTTCTCTGGGCATTAAGGGCCTGTCTACCTCACACTCAGGCTCAGTCCTGGGGCCTGGTAGCTCACATCCGCTCCCTCTAGCAGCCTGGGCTCAGAGCCCTCAAATCTATTCCCACCCCCACACCGGGCTAGTGCTACCCACAGCACAATCGTGCAATCCCTGCCCTCCCTTTAGGCATCTTAGGTAGGCTCCCATGGGTCACGGCTAACAAAGCAAACTCACCAAAGAAAAAACCAAACGCATTGTGTGGGGCACTCTCTTACAGTCCCTGCACAGCTCGATCCTTGAGCCCAGCCGGGCTCAGATCTGACTCCTCAGCTCAGACGCTCTATTTTAATTCCATGCTTGGCCCCACACCTTCCCGTAGCCAGGCCCCCTTCCCTGACTGGGCACAGGAACGGCTCCTTTCTAATGAGCAGGCTTAATGCCCCCGCACTCTGCACCCTACTAGCAGGCTTACAGCTCTGCAGTTTGCCTCCCTGCCGCTTCCACCCTGCACCCGGTAACAGAGGTAAGGGCCCCTGTTGCAGGGGTGTGGAGCTGGAGACTAGTCCACGTGAGGCCTCACCAGGGCCACACAGAGCAGAAAAATGACTTCCTTTGATTTGCAAGGGGCACTCCTGTTAATACAAACCAGTGTGCTATTGGCATTTTTGGCAACAAGAGCACATTGTTCACTCATATTCACGTTATGGTAATGCCCCGGTCCTTCTCTGCAGTTGGTGCATTGACATTTTCTGTCGGGACCTGATTCTGGCTTGGGCCAGGGCTGGGCAGTGGGCTTGGTCTGGCATGCGCAGCACTGAGGTCTGGTCCTGCATGGGGCAGGCTTGGCACGACTGTAGGGTCCTGACGGTCAGCTCTGTGCCAGGCGGCCAGGGCAGAAACACCACCAGAAAGTGCCTCCCCCGCCCCTCACCTGGAAGCTGCTTCTCAGGCAGCTTTTCCTCTTAATGGAACAGGTACACCCTAGTCCCCTGTCACAGAGACCGATTCACAAAGATTGCCCCCTTCCCACCCTCAGCCCAGCTCTCACCTGCAGAAGCTACAGCTTCCCTTCTGCTCTGCATGTCTTTGATGACATGGTTTTCAAGATGAGATCAGTTCTTGTAATGGGTCCCAGTGTACACCCCATGTTAGGTAAGGGTGACTGCTTCTTAGATGTTTGCCTCCACCTTTCAACAGCATACTGCCCTCCAACCCCCAAGCAGAGGGGCAATCAGAAGGAGTAAACCAGATCCTAAAGCAGTAACTCAGATGCTTTTGGAGTTATCAGGCCTATTAGTCCTGCCTGAACGGGCATGCAGCAGTGTGGAACATGCCTCGGTGGGAGCCAGTTGTCTTTTCTTTGGTAACTGATGGGCTTCATCTGCTTCTAACACACAGCACCTTTCCCCTGACGGGTTATTGTGGTGCTGGTGCTGCTCAAGACCATTCACCAAGTCCAAGCCAACCTAAAGGCTGCTAGGACTGCCTATAAAAAGAAATAGGAAGACTGGCAGCATCAAGAAGTTCCTTTGTTGGCAGGAGGTCAATAGTTATGTCCAGTAAGAACAAGGGCAATCAACAGTTATCAGAAAAGGAAACAAAATATTAACTTTATTATTCTATAACAATTTAAGATGATAGACAGGACACGGCATTTGCTGCTGCTTTCTCTCTCCTCCGCCTGACGAGTATTCATGTTTTGGCCAGGTGTAGTAAGTCCTGCTGTTTGGAGAACTGACCCCGCTGTGATCTCATGGTGCCCCAGTGCCTCAGAGGAAGGCAAAAAACCCCCACAGCCAGTATGATCTTGAAGGGGAATGGGGGAAAAATTCCTTCCTGGCCCCAACTGGCGACAGGCAAAAGCCCTGAGGCCTGGGATTGCAAAATGCCACACACACTGCAAGAGCTACCTTGATCCCACAACTGAAGGACCAGAAATTCATGACGCCGGCTTGTTGCCCCCAACACCTTGATGGGCAAAGTGGGTGGAAGAATAAGCCAAAGTCTCCACCCACTGGAAACTTCTCAAGTTGGGTCAGATGTTGCAGTCTCTCCAGGGGAAGGCTAGCTCTGACTGATTCAAGGGGTGTTCACATCAGTCGATGACCCTAGCGTGGTGGCTGGTTCCGGGCTGGAGGTTCCCTCTGTGGGCGTCTTGCTGCCTGGGGGGCTCTGCATGGTGCATTTGCTCAGAGAGGTGCTGTCAGCCTCGCTGGTGGTTGAAGCTGTCACCATCAGAGATGAGAAAAAGCAAAGGGTGATCAGAGATGCGCGTTGGTGAATTTAAGTCTTCTAAACAGAAGACTTAATGGTGATGGGCTGTATGGCTGCCCTGTGCTTGAGGCATAGTTAAATGCCTAAATGGTTTCAGCAGTCATATAGGATGTGGGAGACCTGTTTTATGGCCAATTCATCTATGGGGAGATGAACACTCATTGCTTGATGTGTAGGGCAGGGGCAGAGGAAGTGGGTCCTGGCAACAGCAGGAGGAGAAGGGAATGGGGCCCAGTGGAGAGCTGACACCTGGCCAGGTATCCTTGGAGACAGAGGGGACAACTCCCCACACAAAAAGGGAGAAGGTTTGTGTTGATGCCATGAGGCCCCGTCTTTGTTTTCACAGGTCTCTGATCTGCAGGGGCAGAGGAGGGAACGGTACCTGCAGAAGGGACGTTGGGCTGCTGCAGAGGGGAGGGGGTCCTGGAGGAGCTTGCCAGCAAGCTGTGGCCTTGCAGCTCTCTGGGCAGCTGTTTGAAGCCCTTCATGACCAGCAGCTTCCTCATGACCCTGGCAGGGATTTCTTCCTCCTGTGAAGTGACAAGAGCCAGTGAGAGACTCTTTTCCCTCTGGGAGGTGGCAGGCACAGCAGTGTCACAGCACCAGGAAACAGCAGCCCCTCCCCATCTCTAAGAGCTGGATCAAGTACAACTTCTAAGACAGACTCTCTCAGGCTGCTTGAGGCAGGGACAATCCTTCTTGGAGCAGGGGTTGACCTAGGCGAGTGCCTGGGGAGTTTACGCTTCTATGACTCCATAGCCCGGGTTCAATTGCGGTGACCTGGGACCACAAAGGGGCCCTGCCCTTAACCTAGGCAGTGGCAGCTTCTCCTGATGGAGTTGTACATGTGGTCATAGGTCCTGGCTAGAGACACACAGCTGAAGGGGCTGTATTTGTGCAAGGGACACGCTGGTGCCATCCTGAGCATACAGCCGAACTAACTCCTTTCTCAAAGGCACTTGCCAGGGTTCCCGTCTGCTTTCACACTTATGGGATTGAGTTCATTGTCCGTGGGATGAAGTGGCCCAGAAGTGAGGGGCCCTATGCCCCTGCACCCACTTCCTGATCCCAACCCTCTGCTTACCTTGTCCCCGATCAGCTGGCCGGCTTCCCCCAGCATGGCGTAGAGGAGGATCAGCGCAGCACGGCTGACACACATGTTGACGTCCAGGACCCCTGCAAGTGCCCTCTGCACGAAACACCTCCTTTGCCCCTCTGATAAGATCTTTTGAAGCACCTGAAACCAAGGGGACAGAAAGTGTTTGCAAATCCCAGAGCCGGGCTCCGTGACCAGGCTAGCTCCTCACCAGGGCAGTAGTAGAAACCGTGGGAGCTGCAGAGAAGCAGCAGGCCTTTCTCCACAGCCCTGGACACAGCCGGTCCAAGGACACACAGCTTTGCCAGGGCTGGGCAGAGCATCCTTACCTCCCCGACTTGAGCCAGGTCCATGTAGCTCTGGACCTGGCTGTGCTGTTCCTGGCTTACATGGAGAAGCCCCTCTGCCTCCTGTGTGTCTCGGCCTAGGACAGACAGAAAGATCTTACTCAGAGGTGGCGTTGTGGCTTCAGTGATTGGTGTCTGCCCAGTGGAGCCAGCACTGCCGCATGGCACAGCGTGCTCAGGGCCCTGGCAGGGTTTCGTCATCCTGAGTCGTAAGTGCTCATCCAAGCTCCCTAGGTATCCTGTGTCCTTTATGTTGTGGGGGCGCTGGGACTGGCTGCCTGGTTTAGACAGGGTAAAATAGCAGAAATGCACGCGCCCCTTCAAGACAAGCGCTGCTCCAAGGTACTTCCCCGGCAAACCCCCAGCCTCTTTCTTGTGGTATGTGCTACTGCTCCTGCCCTTGCCCAGCGGGGGCTCTTTCCCTCCATGTCTCTCCCAGCATCTTTCTTTTCCCCACTTTTGAGGGCAGACCCCGAACATGGTGATTTTCCTAGCCTGCAACCAAGCTGGGCTCTGGAGTAAAAGGGCTGGTGTACATTTGCACACTACTCTGGGTGTGGGCAACCATTGGCAGGGGAAGCTTCTTGTCCCCGAGCCGGGATCAGTGTGTGGACAGAAGGACTGTTTCCATAGGGGTCTTGCACCCTGGCTGGGCTTCCTTACCCTTGTGGTGCAGCAAGATTTGGGCGAGCAGGTAGATGCCCTCCCTGGCCTGGCAGCTGATGTCTGCTGCTGGGTGGCTGAGGGACAGACACAGCTGGGCCGCGGTGTCACCCATCTGGGGCATGTCGGGCGAGTCCTAACAAGGGGAGAGGGGAAGTGAATGCGTGCCTCACACACACTCTTCCCCAGCCTGGGTGTCTCTGTCCATCTCCTCCTGCTGCCCCATGTCGCAGGATAGGTCAGGCCAGAACAGGTAGTGCCAGAGCATTCAAGCCCTCTGTTCCCCTCACAGCCTGGAGCCGAGGGACTCGAGCTGGTTCCCTGGAGGTCTGCCTGCCCTGCTGCTCCAGGACGACCAGCACCAAATGTGACACTGCCTGGAGCAGGGTGAGCACGTGGCAGCCTCAAAAGACCCAGGAGGCACCCCTGCGCCCAGGGGCCCCTTACCTCAAACTGCAGGAGGAGAGAAGCAGCAAAGCGGAGAAGGGCGCTGCTGCTCCTCATGGCCTTTGCCCTGGCTATGGCATTGGGAGACTGCAGCCAGGATGTCAGGTGCTGTGGGAGAAACCAGGTCAATGGCCACTGCCCCTGCAGTGCCCACAAGCCCATGCCCTTGCTCTGCCTCAAGGCTGTCTTGGAGGTTGGAGGATCTGCCGCACGGTCCAAGGGTCTGAAAAGGGCTCTCCAGGCCTGGTGCAGACAATGCTGATCCCTCGCGACAAACCCGTCTATCTCCTGACAGGGCAGGGATCCATCCCCGAGGACAAGCTTGGGTAGCTCACAGGGCACTGAGGCTGTCCCTCCCCGGAGCCCAGCTCCTCCGCGCCGTGCTCACCTCCCAAAGGAACTGCAGCCTGCCCAAGCTGGGTTTGGTGGCCATCAGGCTCCTCAGCATGGCCTCCAGGTCCTCCATGTGCTTCTGCTCTTTGGTCTGCAGGGGAAGGATAGCCAAGGCTGAGTACCATGCGGCCTGGGGCTGCACCTGCCAGGCAATGGCAGCAGGACTGTGTAGGGGGAGGAGGACTGACCCTGACATAAAGGCTGTTTGGTGTTGCGGACCTCAGGCAGATCTTCAGGGTGGTCTGCAGCAGGCACGACTCCATGGCTGGCTCCAGGGCTGGCTTCAGCTCGCTGTCAGGAGAGAGGCGCCTGTGTGAGCCTGAGCTCTGTGGGGCTGGTGGGGGCACTGCCCTGGGCTGGACAGGGGTGGTGTAGTTGGCACCAGTTGGCAAGAGTGGAAGCAGGAGCTGCCAGGTGGTTACGAACCGGCTGACGTCTCCCAGCCCACCCGTAGAAGGGCTGCAATAGAGCCCCCTCTCCCACTGCCCCGTGACCCTGCTGCCCTCCTGCAAGAGCCCCACAGCTATCCTCTCCTCAAGGACGTCCCGCCACCCCTGGAGGGAAATGCCTCTCCAGCCAGCAGAAAGTGATGCCCCTGCTCTATTGCAAAATGGTAGGATAGCCACTGGGGGCCTGTGATGTGGCTGGGGTGGGCGAGTAACTCGCACCAAGGCCAGAGCCAATATCAGGGCTGGAAGTGTTGGGCAGGGACGCCAGTACCTGAGGCTGCAGATGGCAGCTATGCTGTTGCACAGGATCCTGTTTGGCTCTTCATCCTGTGTCTCTGTCTCCATCAGGCCCTGGGAGCCCCAAAGGCCCATGTGAGATTAGGGCCCCGCAGGCCACAGGCCCGTCCTGCAGGGGAGACCCCCCAGTGCTCCAGGCACAGGCAGGTGGATCCTGCTCGCTATGGCAGGACCCCTCCCACATTTCCCTCGCACCCACACACCCAACATGGCCAGCCCGCCCCTTCCAGCTCCCTCTCACACAAACCCCTGCACCCAACCGCTCACGCCCTGATCCCACCCAGATGCAGGATTCGCTCACTGGCCTGTATGGCTTTAGCCCAGCAGCTCCCTTCCCTGCTCTCCCACATCAACGCCCAGGCATGCCTGCCCTCCCCTGGGCGCTCCCTGCCTTCCTGGCCTTGGGAGCCCCTATCCCTTCTCTCTCCACTCCCCACGGTGCCCAGTGCTTGGCCAAGCTCACCATGATCTTCTGTAGCAGGACCACTTTGCAGATCTCCGGCTCCAGGGTGTCCTCTCCCCTCTGCTTGGTGGCTCTGCAGAGTGTGGGGATGGCGAGAAGGAAGCGCTCTCCATGCTCCTTGTCCTGCATCCCCCCAACATGGGATGGGAGGAAAGACAGGGTGTTGGCCAGGGACCTTCCCGTCCTCCCCTAATCCAATGTGGGATGAAGACCCCTTGGATGCCCCGCTTTCCTTGCACTGGTGTCGTGCTGAGGAAGCAGAGTGAGAAGCAGAGGCAGCAGCTGTGATGGGAGGCTGGCTGTCAGACCAGCGCGCACAGGTGGACGTGTCAGAGCCTGTGGGCTGAGTGTCTCCACTGAGGAGACCTGGGTTCGTGTGGCATGGCCGCCCCCAAGGGCTGGATGGTGGGAGTCAAGGGTGGGCCGGGTGCCAGTTCCCTTAGGGGACTTCCCTACCTTTCCTTGGCCCTGGAGGTGCAGTATGATGTCTCTGAGGGCTTCTTCCTCCAGCAGCATCAGGTCTTCACCCTCCTGCTCTTCCTCCGCCTCCTCGCCTGGCCGGTAGGGAATCACTTCACAAGGGAGGAAAAGGGGAGAGGGTGACTCCTGCTGCAGCTTGGCAGGTGTAAAGGGGCGTAGGGGGCGCAGAGATGCTTTCATCTTCCTTCTGGAGCCTAGAGCCCTGTGCCAGAGCACGTCTCACACACCACCTCCCCATGCACCTCCTCTGCATTTTCAACCTCATGACCCCACGACTGAGGGGGACCAGATTGTCCCTACTTCCTCGGCAGGTGCCGGCCCCTCCACTGACCATGCTTCCCCCTAGAGTCAAGCCTCACGGTGCCCTGCTGCAGGGAATGGTGCCCGTGACCCTGCGATCACTGGAGGTGTATGGCTCAGGCACTTTGTCCTGGCTAAGATTCAACTGCGTGATGCCAGGGATGGACAGATGTCCCCAGGTTTTTGGCACCCAGGCTGTCTCCTCACCTTTCATGGCGGTGCCATAGGGCGAGTTGCCCCCGGACTCCACGGAGGTGAGGAGGTCTCCCCGGGAGGAGCTGGAGCTGAGGCTGGGGCTCGGGCAGGGCTTGCTGACCTCCTGCCCCAGGGAAGCCGCGTCCCCCTCCATGATGGTGCAGGGGGCCGCCGCCTCGGGCCTGGGTTCAGGGCACAGGTCGTGGTGGCTGGGTGCCCTGGGAGGGGAGCTGCAAGGCACTCCTGGTTGGTGCTCTGTCTGTGCTGGGTCCTGCCTGCCCAGCCGGAGCCGGGGCCACCTCCCCGCTTTCCGAGAGGGCTCCTCTCCTTCCTCCCTCTTTCTTCCCGGAGCTGCGGGGGTCCTCCTCCAGCACAGCAGGCATGTCCACCACCTGGTCTTGATCGTCTCCACTGCACCAAGTGGGGTGCTCTCCTCCTCTGGCCCAGGCCTTCTGCTGCTGTCCTCCTCCCCCGGGGACACCTTGGTCGTCCTGTGCTTCAGCATCCGCCTCAGCCTGTCCATCCTGGCTGGGCGCAGCAGCAGTCGTGAGCCAGGCATCAAAGCTTCTTCTCCCTAACCCCCTGTCTGCCCTCCCTGGCCACCTGGGCCAGTCTCCCTTGTCCAGGACACAGGCAGCTCGCTCAGCTTTTCCCTCCCCATCCCAGCAGCTTTGGTCCCAGGGCTCTCAGGCTTTGAGAGCTGCGTGGTCAGGGACAAAGACCTTCAGTTGGTTTGGACACGCAGCTCCCTCCCCCTGCCGCAGCCCACTCCCTGCTCCTGACTGGGATGGACTGAAACCCGGGAGTCCAGGCCTCCCCTCGGACGTGCTCTCTGCCTGGGATACAGGAGCACCAAACCAGTGACATGTGGAGCCCCTTGCATGAGAGCTGTGGGTGCTCAGCAGCACCACAGGTTTAGGCTCCCAGCGCCACTCCGCCTGGGGAGCAGTTCCTGCCTGGGGAGGGGTTGGGAGTCCGCCCTTGGGGATCTTTCCGAACACCCTGCAGGTGGCCGTGGGGAGGCCCAGGGGCTGCGTCCCTCCATGGAGGCTTTGATTCTCCAGCCAAATTTGCAAATATGTGAAGGCGGCAGGGGCGCGCTGAAGGCCACTCACTTGCCCTGGGCGATGGAGCGCTGCTGGGCAGATGCTCAGAGACCGTCCGGGTGTGCTGCGATCCGCTTGAGGCTCAGGCACTGCGGGGTCCCGACGCTCTTCTCCGGCGCCTCCGCTGCTTCCTAGGAGCTGTAGCCGCTGGGTGTGAGGTCCGCTAGGCGAAAAGGGACTACAGGGTCACATCCCTAGGGTGGCTGGACCATAGCCCTTTAGACAGCCCCTTGCCCTCCTAGAATTTGCACTTCTCCTTCCTCCTGCCCTTTTCCCTGGGTGCTTCCCCACTCACAGGAGACCTGTCGCTCCCTGACATGCCCATGTGGCCCTTCACTCCAAACCAAATTGAACGCCTGCTCCTTTGGGGTAGACGTTCGCCTCCTCTCTGCTGCTCTCCGCCTCTCTTCTACCTATGGGGTGTCTTTATGCCTGTGAATACCTAGGAAAGGACCTGTTCCCCTGCTCTGCATTATCCATATCTCTCACGCTACATTTACTCTAATGACAACCAGGGTTCCTGTCCACACGGGCTGTGCAACATGCCTTATCCATCCTGGCTCTGAAGGAGACCCTGGGTCACGAACCATTTGGTGGCTTTAGGTTCACAGTTCAGGAAAAAGCGGTCTGAATCAGAGATGCGAAACACACACAGCTTAAAACAGAAACATTTCTTATCCTGTCCTATTCAGAGTGTTGCCTCTGGACTGTGCCCAGCTCCTATCTGCTACATATGGAGCGGGAAGGAAAGGTTTCTCTTAAGGCTGGCCTTCTGTGGATGCACAATTAGTCTTTACCTCTTTCTGACCTGCAGCACCTGGGCCTGAAATCAGAAGAGACCCTCGCTTCCTCGCCACCTCCACAAGGATGTGAGCCTCATGGTGGCTTGCCCAATTCCCTGAGCCTTACCTGCTCACCCTCAGCTGAGTGATGTCACTAGGAAAAATCCTCCTCTGCACTGGCTTGGTTGTCCTTCTCCAGCTGCTGTCAGGCAATCGCTATGAGAAACAAGAAGTGCCATGAAGTCTCACAAGCTTTCATGAAATACTTAAGCACCCTGATCCTTTTGCCTGGCTTTAAAAGCAAGTAAAAAAAGGAGTAGGAAAAGGGGCCAGCCAGTTTGCCAGGCCTTTCTCAAACTGTGATGTAAGGGGCGTTTTGCTGAGTATAAACTGCAAGGTGAGGTCCCACTAAACCCCATGGCCCCACGAGACTGGGAAGCGGGTGGAAATGTCATCAAGTCAGGTCATGGGGAACTGGTGCTGCCTTAGTCGGGGGGACACGTGCCCCCCTGTGACCAGTCTCGCAGCACAGCGTGTAAGGGTCCCCCCTGCTGCCAATATCGCTGCCAGGAGGGCGTTCCTCCGTGGCCGATCGCTGCCGCCACTTCTGGACGCAGCTGCAGGGATCGCTTACCGCTTGCCGGGGGGACACCATCACTCCCGCCTGCCCCCTGCCCATCACTTAAGCAGCGAGCGCGGCCGACCAGGGTCTGCACCAGCGCTCTCTGGCCCCTATGCCTTGCCACTGAGTCAGGTCAGGTGTCCCTGGGACCCGGTGCCCAGGACCAGGACAGCACTGGGTCCCGTGTCCCAGTGAAGTCTCACGCAGACATCTCTGATTCAGACCGCTTTTTCCTGAACTGTGAACCTAAAGCCACCAAATGGTTCGTGACCCAGGGTCTCCTTCAGAGCCAGGATAGATAAGGCATGGTGCACAGCCCGTGTGGACAGGAACACTGGTTGTCATTAGAGTAAATGTAGCGCCAGAGATATGGATAATGCAGAGCAGGGGAATAGGTCCTTTCCTGGGTAGTGACAGGCATAAAGACACCCCATAGGTAGAAGAGAGGCGGAGA